>NC_069505.1:166870603-167115603 GCF_027579735.1 Bombina bombina | reverse complement strand
TTGAAGTATTTTAATGCCTAATGAAGATGTATTGAAGGGAGAAAGGCATATGCTGTTTCACAGTGGTCACGTTGTAGTGCACACTGCACTGTGTAGTCTGTGTGAGTCTCAATCACGCGGTGGAGCCAGGAAGAATACCGCATTCCCTCTCAGTCCAGGCCAGGCTGCGCAAGTGAGCTCCGCCTCCACTGTCACCACATCATGCGCACCCACATACAATCCCATAGGATAGCAATAGCCGGGCCAGCCATTTAAGTCATTAGTAATTGGTTGATTTAGCCACCCGGCCCTGAGTTCAGTAGTGTGGCCCTAGGGACTCAAAATTCTGCTGCCCCTTAAAAATCTGTTGCCCTAGGCACCGGCCTTGTTGGCCTATGCCTTAATACGCCCCTGCTACCTACTTATCTATCTGTCTATCTGTCTATCTGCCAATCTGTCTATCTATTTAAACCCTGAAACTTGTACACACCTTAAATGCTGAGATCAGAATGTTAATAAATTAGAATATTACCCTCAAATTAATATGAAATTAATTACCCATGTCATGAATTGTGAAGACTGTAAATATTGCATATTATGATTTTAGTCACATTTGAGTATTGGAATAAAATTAATATAATTAAAATTCTGTGTTTCATTTTAGTTTTTAGATACTTGTACTAGAAAGCTTAACCTTGGATCATCTTCAAAATTGATTTATGATTGGAATGGACAAAAAATTGAAGCTCTAAGAAACAGTAAGTGACAGATTATTTGTGCACAAATTGCCACATGGTTGAATGGAACAAAAAAAAAGCTACCTTTAGACACTAAACAGTTATGCTATATTTGTGGGATACCTACAATCCAAATCCAATAAAGATAAAAAGATCTGTTTGTATTATACCATAGTAATTTCATCATTATGAGCACCTTGGTGCATGGTAAACTTGCACAAGTAGGCTTTTCTTTATGGTATTTTCTCATATAGACGTTTTAAAGATTTTTTCAAGTCATGAAATGTAATGATAAAGTTGTTGAAGATAATTTACCTTGTTAGGTAACAGTTATCTTGTGTAATTATCCGTGTAGTATAGGTATTATGTATGTCTGTATTATACCAACAGGCTTGTAGAACAGTTTTAAAACATTGCCAGTGAACTGCATTTGATGTTCATGACCCAGAGCTCTATGATTTTATCTGGATCATCGACTGAGTGAATAATGCATTTGATCATTGTATAATGAATATGTGTCCCACTGTAGTAATTGCAGCAACCTAATTATATTGAATAATCTTTTAAACTTGCTTGTAGGGAAACATTCATAAATCAATAACTGTAGGTTGTAGCTTCAGCGCGTGATGCTCCAAGGCTACTTCAGAAAATAATTTATTATTGACATTTTATGCTTGACTATACTACATTTTTGTTACTACCAACTCTGTTGTAAAACTGCCCCGTGCATCCACTACTATTGTCTAATGCTTTCTCAGATTATCGCCCACAGGTGTAAGACAATATATTTTAAATGGCTACTTAGCAAATGAAATAATGCACCATTTGTTAATTTCTTTCGTGTTACCCCCAAAATAAATATTACCATTTGCCCTGATATGTAAGTAATAATGAGAGTGTTTCCTAGCAATATCAGCAAGAAAGAAAAGTCATCAATATGCAATATTTTATTGGTTTTTCTAATGTTGAAATCGGGCCAGTGTTTTCCCCACCTATTTATTGGGCACACTACCAGGCTGATTTTACTGACCACCTGCCTAAAATTTAAATTAATATTAATCTAAAATTTGCTTATATTATTTTTTTTCCAATGTTTATTACACAAGTGATCATTCAATAAATTTGTGTTAAATTATGTAATTAATGTTTGCTTTGGATAGATTATAGGGACATAAAACCCCAACAACAATCTTTAATGATGCAGATAGAACATAGAAATTTAAACAACTTTTCAGTTTACTTTGATTATCAAATTTTCTTTGTTTTCTTGTTATTCTTTGTTGAAAAGCAGAGATGTAAGATCAGGAGTGTGCACGTGTCTGCAGCACTATATGGAAGCAGCTCTGCAACAATGTTATACATTAGCAAGTGCACTAAATGGCAGCACTATTTCCTGTCATGTAGTGCCCCAGACATGTGCACGTTCCCTACCTAGGCAGCTCTTTAACAAAGAATAACATGAAAAAGGGGTTTTATGTCCCTTTAAGTAACTTTAATAAATAACAGAAAATGTTATTAAATGGCAACGCATTCCACTCCCCTCACACGACTACTTTATAATGTTACTCGGCTTGTAACACTGTCTGGGGAGAACAATGTAGGCTAATTGCTGAACACACAGCAAGCACGTTTTCTTAAAATATATAAATAAAAATAATATTTTCAACCATTCTCACCAAGTTTTAATCAGGATAGTGAGAGAGAGAGAAATAATTGACCTAAAATAAATCCATTTTCCTGATGCCCTCAACATTTTTCTGTTTTAAAGATTACACATGTATTATTTCATTTCTACAAATACGTTACTTGTGTTCTGCAAATGTGTCTGATGAGCATCTAGCTATAGAATCTTTGGCTGTTATAGCAACTCTGTGCTATGTCTACTATTAGGATGTTAGCATGATGGGTGTGTGAATAAGAAGAGAGCTTTGTTTCCGCTTTTCTCTGGCTCTGGTCCCCTGAAAAACTTTTGAAAGTCTGTTAACATAACAATATAAGAGAAACGTCTGATCTTTTGTCCTTATGTAGGCAAAAAAGAATCTATAAAATGACCAGTGCTGGGCAGAAAGACATAAAATACAATACCAATATTTAGTCATTTTTTATAGTCTGTGTATTAATGAAAAGTACCCTCTAAACATTTAACAGGTCTTGTAAAGAAATCCTAGTGCTTTGCACAGCCCCATGTGTGTATATTTAACTCAGTTCTACTATTTAAAAGCTCTATTCAAGCATTCATTTCATGCATCAATATATTTAAATAACATAGTTCTATACATTGACCTGTTATACTCGCCTGTTAACTCCAAAAAGACAGACTCACTGGTGGAAGTGTAACAGACTTAAAGTGTATTGGAAGACTCCCAAATGTCCCCTGCAAATGGACCTTATTCAGAATCAGCAAGCGTATGATGAGTGAAGTGGTTTTGAATATCGTCTTTAGATTCCATGCTGTTTCGAGGCCAGCCCTGAACATGGCAAGTCTTATTTCTACACACAGTACCTCTTCACTCTCAATTTAACCCAAAAATCTGATGAACCTATTACTGCAAACTTGATTTCATGGAACAAGGAGTAGATATAGTTACAAATGATCAATCACAGGCAACAAGGCATTAACAATTCACACCATTTTGGTTCACTTGCTCAAGCAGAAGATGCACCAGCATATTTAATGCACAGTTACTTTGTTCAGTTTAAGGAGAGACATGACTCATGTTGTATTTAAGAAACAGAAAGCTATACACAAGGCTTTACCTCCCCAGAGTGTCAAACTGCCCCTAAATTTAAACAATTGTTGGACACAGGTGCTAGAAGAAGGTCGACCCTCCAGTTTGGTTTTATTTTGTTTCCAACAATGAATCACATGCAATAATTATTTTCATAAACCCATGCAATGTTAGATTGCGCGGCATCATGCAAAGCAACTCCTTGTTCCTAAGCCTTGTAGTGCGGAAGACTCCTAAAGGCATATGCCGTCAATTTAATGGGATCACTGAAAAAGCAAAACAGCTGTGAAAGATTGCTTTAAGTACAGCAATCGCATGCTTGTCATTCTCTTCAGTGCTGGAAAAATCCAAATTCAGATAGTCATCACTATTTAAAAAAATGACTGCTAAAAGAGTTCTCATAAGCACCTTGGGGACAATACGGTTTGACATGCAGCATGTAAACAAAAATACACAACAGATGCCAGATTATAAAATCTTGTCATATCCAATAATAGAAGTGGTTCAATAACAACATTGATCAGTCTTTGTAAACATAATTGTCTGTGAATTCATTTTGAATTTTTAAAGATATTTTAAAATTATTTTTAGTGATATAAAAATTAGGCTAAATATGTCTTAGCATACTGTTTTAATTGTGAAACTTTTAGACATGCAAAAATTTGAAATTGTGACATGTTAGCTAAAAGAATGGCGAAAATGGCCATGGTTTGAGGCATTCAGTTCATTCCGGCACCAGAAAATAAAAGTACAATACACAATATGCAGCATATACAAATACAGATATTTGTGTATTGCACATGTTTTTTTTCCTATTAAATACAAAGAACGGCCATTTTTGTGATTTGTTTCACTAACAATTCACAAATTTAGAATTTTTGCACATCTAGAATTTTTCAAATTTGAGATAATGTGATCTGTTTACTTGTTTCTTTTTATTAAATGATTTCTGGAGTATTTTTAGATTACTAGAATAAAATACGTTAACATGCAGGTGTAGTATGCTTAAAAGCACCTGATTTGACAGAGTTCATAATGAATAACACATTTACAATTTTTAGAGAGTAGTTACAATACTGCTGAACCATCTAACTTTATAGCATGGAATCAATCCATATTTCCTAGCTTGTTTTTTTGTAATTCAATATTTGTTTCTAAAACAATCTTCATACATTTCAGTGATTTCTGAAGCTGAATTTTAGACAGGCAATTGCATTTTTGAAATATACACAGCCAGCATTTTTGGGGCAAGTATTTTAAGCTTTTTTTTTTCTTCTTCTTTAAAAAAAAAAAAAAATCACATGGAACATGAATTCTACAATCTTATCAGGACAATGCAAGTAAATTTCAGCAAGGTTTGTTCCAACTCATCTGTGATAAATGAGAAGATAAGACAATCAGTGCAGAATGACACCCTGTGCCGTTAGTTAGACACACTTCAGACTTATTCAGGTGTACACACACTGCTTAGGAACCTTACATAGGGGGTATCTCAATATAAATGTGTCTTTGATGATGGTCACAGTTCGTGGCTCAGTTACTTTCTTAAGACTTAACCCAGGTCATATATAAATTATAGGCATTAATCTCACCTCTAATTACAACTTGGGCTGTGGATTTCAGTTGGGTCAAAGGAATATATTTTTATTTTTTATTTTCTTACAGTTCCACCACTTGACAAATGCCTGCAAAACTCTATTACACTTTTGCGAGGACCTGTGTGGGTCTCTAAGGGCGAAGGTTTCAGTCCTACAGGAGTTAAAATTTATATCCATGGAGTTCTGGTGGCTTTGCTTCAGCGATTAAAATCTTCAAAAAACTATGGCAAGCAGGTGAGATATGCCAGCACTTGCAATTGTATTTTTTTTTCTGTATCAAGGCAATGATTGGCACAATGTCATAGAGAGAGGTGTGACATGTATAACACTGGCTTTACTATGCATTAAGATGCAAAGTTACTTTCACTGCAATCTAAAAGGTATAATAATGGAGATAATTATATCTGTCTTGCATAGGATGTCATATGTTCTATTTTTCTTTTGCTACATACTGTGCAGAGCTGACACTGCTTTGTGTGGGTATAGATTTTAAATTCTTCTTGCTTATTAAAAATAGAGTGCGCTCATTACAAACGGAACACATACTACTTTAGATACAAACCAACTATCTTATTGCTTTTAATGTCATGCTTTGCTGTTAACCCCTTTGGCACCCAAATAGGAGATATGCAGCACACTGCATAATAATGTGTGGCAGCTCTTTCTAACAACTCGTAGGTTTATTTATTATAAATACATTTAGGTTTTATAGTGTTTTTTCATTAACAATATCGGTATGGGGTTTTAATTCAATAAATACTCAAGCAAATTACAAAAATCAAGTTATCTAATTTATATGCAATGCAGAAAAATAAATGGTTTTATTCAAGTGAATTTACATTTACAAATGTGTGATCTGGAGTTGTAAAAGAGCATAAAGTGTGTTTCATATAATGCTAGAGTTTGTTGAAAACAAAATACTGAAATGATGTATATTAAAATTGCATATGAGGGCAATATCCTATACACTAAAACGTCTAGGATCTCAGTACACATTTAACTTCTCATTAGTATTCATTGCAACACCTCATCTCATAAGAAGTCCAAATGGGGGTACCTTTTTACTTTTTTAGCAAGATACCCTGGGAGGAATAGTAACATCAGTATTATGACAGTTCATTTTTTAGCTAGATATTTTTTTCATGATAATTATAAAAACATTTCGAAAAAACTATTGTTTAAAAAGAAATAATTTAATTGCATACATATTTTTTTTTATCCAGATTACTTTCTGTATTTGGCTCTCAGAAAAAATAAAAAATAAATCAATTGGCTGTAGATATGTTTTCAATTCAAAAGTATTTCACTTTACTACCTTTTTTATGGATTAACAAAGTCTTTTTCTTAAATTATTATTGGTAGCCATCAGTTCATTTTAATGGTAAACAGTCAACTTTTTTCACTATATCCTCTTTTTAAAATACAGTTTTTAAACAGAAAAATTAATATGTCCCTATGTCAGTTTATAATTTGTATTTATTTATTTGATATTACATGAAGCCTTTTGTTTTCTGTCAAAATTGTAGTTATGTTTAAGACTTAGCTTGTCCTTTTTAAGTACCTTTTTTGCTTAAATTTGTGTTACTCTTAGTATTTTTTTTAATGGAAATTGTTTGCCAACATAAGTACCAGATACATTATTTTGTATCCAGTAATGTGAAGTCTAGACTGATCAGTAGTTGAAAGACAGTTGTCATGCAACATTTACTAATTTTCTAGTCTGCAACTAGTGAAAAAAGGGGGAATCATTTTTTTTTCTTCTAACTATAGCATTGAGAGGGCTGGTAAATTTGTCACTATTGGCAATTAGCTTTTATTTTGACTGATGTTGTGCTCCAAATATTAATATGAGTCTCTCAAAGGGACTTTATAGTCATTTTTGCTTTGTTGTATAGAAAAGCAGGCATTTAAAAATCTATCAGTTTTTATTCCATTTATTATGAATATCCAAGTAAATAGATTTAATAGGATATTATAATCAAAATGTCCTTATATAAAAGAGCAATATTTAAAAATGTTCTAAAAATAAGTAAAAATCTTATATTTAAATGAAATCTAACACATTGACTGTGTTATCTTTGTATCTACTAGTACTCATTGGTCAATTGGAACTTTCTGCTAGTACAGCTCTAATGGTTCTACTGGGAGAGAGGGACAGGCCTCTACAAGCCTAAGAAGAAAACAATAGTTTACTGAGGACAGGAATATTTATCTTTAAAAAAATATATATAATAATAAAGCTCCACAAAACTATAAAACATTTTGGAATATAATCTTTTGTATGAAACAATGTCCATTTAACATTTTCTTGCAATAAATAAATAAATATATTTTGTATCTATCTATAAAATTAAAAAAAAAAAAAAATTACAGTTTGAATAGTGCTCTTTTATATACATGAAAGAAATCATGATCATAAGTCTGTATATCTCTGGGTGAAATGCGTTAGGCCATATGTCTTTTCCTTGACTTTCCAGTACCCCTATTTTTATGACTGCTCTGTGAAATTTGTGTTAGAACTTGCTCACCATACTAAAACATATTTTTTTTTTACATTGACAAATTTTAAGCACAAAAAGGTGTAATGTTGTTGGAGTAAAGGTCAGACTTGTCTAACTAGAATATTAATTTTCATCTGGACAAAATTAATCCATTAGTAATTTTTGTGTTCAAACATTCATTTCCTGACTGGTTCAATATCAATTTAAACCGCTTTAAAATACTTTTTTTTTGTTCAAGAAAGAATATTATCATGTCTAATTGTTTTTCTTTAGTGTGCCTGATAGACAATTATTGAGTTTAATATCTAGGAGCAAATTATCTATGTCATTTCAAAGGAAAGGTTTTCATATGTGGCCAGTCTTACAAGATTGTAGGACCTATTTTTGTTATTACAAAGGCCTCAAAGAATGCATTTCTCTTTCTGTCTTAGTGGCTTTTTTATATATGCAAATCACAACCTTTACATATCTGCAGCCAAGCATAAAAAAAAGGAGCAAAGCTCACATTGTAGAGCAACTGATATTGTATTGAAAGTGGGGCATATTCAACAACACAGGTGTGTATTTCCAGGTACTCATTACCATAATGATCTGATGCATTTTGCTCATGCTCACATGTGCTTAAAATCTGCAGCCAATGTGTTCCTATCTAAATTCACGCAAACCTTCAGATTGAAGGCTTTTTTTGCTGAGACTGTGAATACTGTGACAGAGGAAGATGCGCTTGCCGATTGTACTTGCACCAATATGAAATTGACTGCATGCAAGGCTGAGCTTTCAAAACCTTTACACAACCATTTAATATCAGCAGCCCAATGCGCTTCAACCTAAATGCATGCAAATCACTTCTTTTCAGATTGTAGGCTTTTTTGCACTTATATTTGACCAGGTTTGGATGATCATTTTAATGGTGAGGCTTGTCCTGTTTCCAGATTGGAATCCACATGATAGTCCTAGCTTGGCTTCTAGATCTGTGATGCATTCAAGGCTCTTTTTCAGTGGTCCCAGATATGTTGGTGCTCTACAAATCAGACATTAACGTTTACATTAACAAACTACAACCTTGAAGACGAATCGTACTTATAGGACTAGTCAAGCAAGGGCTGTAAGGTATCTGCCACTGCCATTTCTATGCAAGTCATATTATTGATTCAAATCTTGGAATTGTTTAGTGAACTAGATATGACATTTAAAGGGGCATTCTAGAGTAAAAATAACATTCTCCATTTCATTAGAGCATTTTATTTTTAAATGAATTCCCTTTTTTAATATATGTTCAAATGGGTTAAACTCATAGTCAAAGCTTTTCTCCTAGAACATCCCCATTCTACTCCAGATGAGAATAGGGACAGTGATTGGAGCATATGCATATATGTCTGCATCTCATTTGCTCACCAGCAGTATCCTTATTTGGTTGGGGTTACACATAAAGCATAAGAAAAGAATAAAAAAAAAAGAAAGAAATGTTTTAACAAAATAGAACATTTAAGTTTTTACACTACTCCCTTTAAGTACACAAGTAACATTGAAAACCACATAAATGTTGGACATACCACTTGCATTGATGGGGGCTGCTCCAGCTAATTAGCATTCATGTAGTTGTGCTGTTGGTGGGGGCGTTGGATCTGGAATGTCATTGTGCTGGGTTCTACTGTTTGGGGACAAACACGCTGTAAAGAGAACGTGTGAAAAGGCCAGAGTACTGAGAGTGAATGAGAAAGGCTGAGGTTTCAGTGTGTTTCAAGCAGGGAGGCTGTCATTCACAGGCCTAATACAGCCAAGTGGAGGCCGAATCAGAGGAGACTGGAATATAGCACTTTATTAAATTCATAATAGTAGCATTTAAAGCCTTTAAACAAATACTCTGTGTTTTGACGTGCCAGACAATTAGTAGCCCAATAAGCCTGAAGCATATACACTGTGAACGCTGTGACAGAGGTATATGTGATTGCTGATTGTACTTCCACCAGTATGAAATTCATTGCAAGCAAGGCTGACGCTTAAAAACTCAACAATTCTATTGATTTTTTTTTTTTTTAATTAAGTGTTCCATTTTTATGTAGTTTTTGGTTATACTATATTAACAATATATCTGCTTTAAGCAATTCAACTCTAATACACTAAATCGTAAAATATACATTTTAAACAATATGGAATAGTTTATTATAAAAATGCAAATTTCAATTTAGCAAGTAACTTCTAAAATGAAGCATAATAAAATGATAAAATATATTACATATATATATACAGTGTATATATATATATATATATATTATAGATTTGCAGCTAAATATTAGTATAGTTTTCAAGTTAGGGGGAATGTTTTCTAGTTACAAGAATATATATATATATTTATATAAATACTGTATAATTATACTGATGAGTGAAAATGCCTTCCCAGATTGGGCAGGTAGTGAAACCCAATAGATTCAACTATATTTATAAATAATACCTTTAAATGTATTCTGTCACTTTCTAAAAATGTTGCACCTGCTTATACAATGTTATTTGTAATAGAAATTCATTGCAAAATGCTGGGGTTATTCCTATTCCTGTCATGCATTAATGTTTTTACTTAATGGAGCATATACAGGTAGCTCCAGGAAACCATTATGGTCTTTGAGGTTGGCAAAACAATGTGACTGCAGTAAGCAGAGAAACTTTCATCCTAGTTTTGGAGTTAGTGAAGCTCCACTTATGGTCATGTGACCTATTTTAAGATCTTACAGCTCACTCTGTCAACTGGTATTGTTGAACAAGCAAAGCTTTATTAAGAGACTCGTAGAAGTTACCCTCAAACAAGCTTCATTCTGCGTATTTTGAAGTACAGTATTTTAGGAACCTTAAACTTTTGTCGTTTTCAAATGTCATGCCTCAATCAGGTCTAACATCAGTTAAATGAAGTGAAAATTGTATTCTTGTCTTGATAGAGATGAAAATGGATTTTTGGTCATGAAATAGATGCAGTTGTCACTTTTTTAAAAAGGTGTCAGCAGCTTGCTTCAGCAAGTGAGGTGCCAATTCAGTATGACAGTAAACTTGTGATCTGAGCAATCAATAAGATGCTTCAATAACTTCTGCTTCATTACACTTATAATAAGAGGCTATAGATCTATGGCACTTAAAGGCTTGATAAATACAATGTGTAGGGACTCATTGTGACATTTCATCTTAAGTACCATAAGTGCAATATTGCCATCTAGAGTCTGTAAAGATGTAATTGTTTGGAATATAATGCTTTTAGAGGACACTCACTAATTCTCTATTAGAGATCAATGGAAGTTTACTCATATTTATATAAATAAACTCAATATAAGTAAGTTTACATACAATTTAAAGAGGGGTTTATATTAATAAATTGCAGCCATCATTGGTAGTGAAAGGTTTAATTAATACCATGTGTGACTTTAGGAAATCACTTGTTGAAAATGATTTCTTGCAAAGTGCTAGACAAAAGCAGAAGTTTTTGCTTTTACCCCAAAGATTTATTTTGCTTTTTATAAAAAAAAAATCTCTAAAAAGGTTTAAGCCTCTTTTTATCACAAGAAAAAGTCACACAATAAATTAGACAGTGAGTATGAGCATAATCTATATATCATGACCCTATGTGCTGTTTGCCCATCTAGCTATAATATATATAAATATATATATATATATACTTAAATGTATTTATTTAATTAAATCCCCTTCTCCTTCCTTGATCTCTGCCCATGCTTTGACTTGAGTGCTGAGCATGTAACAAAAAGTCACTACCATGGAAATTCAGGGCAGCTTTGACGTTTGGGGGTACCACAGTAATAAGTGGGTGTGCAGTGCACTTCTGAAACTGAGATTGTGGACGGAAAATCTTTACTAGACATCACATATTTGTGGAAAGTTAATAAAAAAATAAGTCGGACAGAGAAAAATTGCTCATATAAAACATATATACGTAGGAATTATATGGTATTTGGGAGAGCCTTTTTACATTCTTATATTTTTGGGAGGCTGAGGTTGGTCTGGTCTTGGGTTGTAACTTTTTTATTGTTGCTCTAGTGTTTACTTCAGTGTGTATTTCTGGGGTCACCCTTGGATGCATTGAGTCACCTACCTTTTTTTTTTTTTTTTTTTTTACTCCTAACTTAACCTACCAACTGTAAGGATCAAAATTGTCTTTGTAATGCTGGTGTAGTAGCCTGTTATATGAGTAGACCTATGTTTATTTCACTTTGTATATTTATAAAACAGTTTATGATAAAGAGGAAAGTTAAAAGAAACACAGATGGGTAGAAAGATTAAAAAATTGCAATTCATAATCTTTTTAACACACAGATATGCTAGTTAGTGGTGGGTTTGTATTGAACATACATATTACAGTCTCTATAGTCACTTATATTTATGTGCTGTAACTTTATTTCTTGTCTACACGCTGAGTGCTCTTTTGTAAAATGTTATATATCCATTCATAGCAGCAGTGCAAAATTTCCCATTTGTTGCTTTAAAATCTATATAATGATAGCTTATACCATGGATAACTGAGTCCATTACAAAGTAGAACAGCTTGCACTGCTTCTAAAATACATGCCTGGGGCTCAAAATGTATAGTTAGTGTTTATTTGATGTCACAAATGGGTTGTGTTTGGAGAGAAGACCGCACTCTTGCAAAATGAGTTTGGGTAGGTTGTGTGACATAACCCATGCACATATACTACAGCTAAATGACTCTTTTAAAACAAGAATAAATAAGTTCCAGACGTGAAGAGGAAAAGTGTGATAGATTTCCTAAGTAGCCCAAACCCCCACAGGTATTATTTGTAAGAAAACTTTCCTGCAGAGACAGGGGCTGGTTAGAGAGAGCCTGGCATTCACTCTTAACCTGAGTGACAGCTTATCTGTTCTGTCGACATCCTGTGTCCCCAACATACCACCCACCCCTCCCACCAGAGAGCTCAGTCAGAGTCCCGTTTGAATGCACCAGAAAATCTGTGGTTTTCTTTTTTAAAGTCCAGTGGTATTGAAGTCAGATTCAGAAGGATTGATTACGGTTTTCTTTGAATTGCAGGTTCCTTTTCTGTGTCAGCCATTTAGGAACCTGCTTTCTGAATAATAAGAGTATTAGATTATTTACATTTAACCTCTTTGGTGCCAACAAATAATGCATAGCAGTTCTCTCTGGCAGATGTAGGGTCAACAATGTCATATTAGATAAGATAGGTCCTTAATTGTGTTGATACTTTATTATTCTATGCATTTAGAGAGTATCAAGACAGATTGATTCCAAAAATATATTGAAGAATTACTGAATGCTTTTTTAAAACATTTGAATATTAGAATGTTACATTTCAACATTTTAATAAAAAAATGGAGTTTTTAAAGTTACATTCAATACTCAAATGTGTATGATATTCAAATGTTAATAATAATTTTATAGTAATAATTGAATAGTATGATTTGTTTCAAGGGTATAAAATCTGGAAAGTTTAAGGCTATCAAAAATGAGTATCAGTGTTAAATATTAATAAATTGTACTACCGACATATTGGTACAATAATAATAATTTATTATTATAATGTATATATATATATATATATATATATATATATATATATATATATATATATACTATAAACGTGTCCGTCGCCATTGCCAGTTGAGCACACATCCTTAAAGGAATATTGGCTGCGCGAGGCAGCCAAAAGAATGTTGGCTATGCACGCAGCCAAAAGAATCCAGTGTAGCTGCATCCAGGTGGATTCCGAAAATGGCAGGGTGGTGAAGCCATTTTCGGAATCCACCTAGATGCAGCGTAGGCAAACCCAAAGCCTTAAAAAAAAAACCACACACAACCGCCCGCACAAAATAACAAAAAAACACATAACCGCCCGCAAGAAATAAATAAAAAACACGTTACCGCCCACACAAAGTATAAAAAAACAAAAACTAACCTCCTGCACAAAGTATTAACAAACACCTACACCGCAAACCTCCATATTGCAAAATAATAAATAAATTAACCCCTAATCCGCAAATATCATAATTAAAATATTAACCCCTAAACCTCCAAAGCCCCACACATCGCAATAAACCTAACTAATCTAATAACCCCATAACCTCCAAACCCCCACATTGCAATAAAATGAATTAAACTGTTAACCCCTAAACCGTCAACCCCCCACATTGCAATAAACCTAATTAATCTATTAACACCTGAACTGGAAACCCCCACATCGCAATAAAACTAATTAACCTATTAACCCCTAAACCGCCAACTCCCCACATCGCAATAAACCTAATTAACCTATTAACTCCTAAACCACTTTCCCCTTACATCGCAATAAATCTAATTAACCTATTAGCCCCTAAACCGCCAAACCCCCACATCGCAATAAACTTAATTAATCTATTAACCCCTAAACCACCAAACCCCCACAACGCAAATAACTAATTTAATTACTAAGCCCCCTAACCTATCACCCCTTAAATTAACCCCAATACTAAGTTACTAATTAAAATAATAAAACCTAACATTAAATTACAAAAACATAATCTAAAATTACAAAAAATAATAAACTCTATAATTACAGAAAAAAATAAACAAAATTATCAAAAATAAAAATAATTAAACCTAATCTCTATGAAAATAAAAAAGACCCCCCACACCCCTAAACTACCAATAGCCCTTAAAAGGGCTTTTGTAGGGCATTGCTCTAAGTTAAACAGCTCTTTTACATTTAAAAAATACTAAGTCCCCCTAATACTAAGTCCTCCTCTTCATGTGATCATCCGTTGCACACTGAAAATTGAATACAAGGTACCCCATATTTATTGGGGTACCTTGCATTCCTATTGGCTGAAATTTTTAAATCAGCCAATAGGATGAGAAATACTGAAATCTTATTGGCTGATTTGAACAGCCAATATGATTTCGGTAGCTCTAATCCTATTGGCTGATTTGAAAATTTCAGTCAATTGGAATGCAAGGTACCCCAAATTGAATGCGTCGCCTTGCATTCAATCTTCAGTGTACGAAGGACATCGGATGAAGAGAAGCCTCCACGCCGCCGAGGAACACCGCCACTATTGAGGACCGCCACCATCGGGGAAGACAGCTCGGCACCTCTGCTCCGCACCACCTTATTTAAGGATGAAGATAGAAGATGATGGAGCCACCTGGATGAAGACCTCCGCCGGACTTCAGGAACGGTGAGTACCTATTTTACTTTTTGGGCTGGAAAAGAGCTGATTGCCCTTTTAAGGGCAGTAAAAGAGCTGAATGCCCATACAAAAGCCCCTTTTATGGGCAATGGGTAGTTTAGGTTTTTTAAGTGTTAGTTTTTTTATTTTGGTTGTTTGGTGGGTGGTCGGTTTTACTATTATGGGGTAATTGGATATTTTTTTAGGTAAAAGAGCAGTTTAACTTAGGGCAATGCCCTACAAAAGCCCTTTTAAGGGCTATTGGTAGTTTAGTATTAGATTAGGGGGTGTTTTTATTTTTGGGGGGATTTTTTATAGGTGTATTAGTTTTAGGTTTAAATTTTTTATTTTGGATAGCTTTGTTTATTTTTCTCTTTTACATTTTCTTCCTAATTGGAAAGCGTTCACAGCTAAATTCATTACTTTCGGGAAATAAGAACCTGGCCACCAGGAGGAGGCCAAGACACCCCAGCCAAAGGCTTAAATACTCCTCCCACTTCCCTCATCCCCCAGTCATTCTTTGCTTTTCGTCCCAGGAGGTTGGCAGAGAAGTGTCAGAATTTGTTTTGTCTCTTATAGAGGGTACTACTCTTCGCAATGGGACAAGAGTTTTAAGTAGCCCTATAAGCTTCTCAGTGAGGGCCTGGGAGAAAGTTAGAGATGCAGGGAGAGTTCTCTTTTTGCGACACCATCCCGACTCATATTAACAGCTTCTACAGCAATCGGCGTTGACGAGTTTCGCAGACTGCTTTTTCTCGCAAGTCCATGTCAGGAGCGATGCTATAACCTGTCACACTTGAAGGGCCGTTTTCCTGTTCCACTGCATAGATTCTGGTAAGATTGTTTAATTTTTTATTACATAATGTTAACACAGAAGGCAGGGTCACAGTGTGGCACCTTTTATCTTTATAGAATCAAGGGAATAATAATCTTATATGTTTATTTGATGTTATGCTGCTTTATGTGTGAGATGTTATGGGCTCTTAGGCTGTTATGGAATATACAGGTTTCTCTTTCACTTTGAGAGCCATGCAGCTTACAAGCTTGGCGCGCTTTCTCTCATAGCAGGGATGGTCTTGCATTGTGCAGTATGTGATTCATTCCCTCCTTCGTGACTATCAGAGAGCATTCATACATCTCTGTACTGTCTGGGTCATAGGAGGTGGTGAGTGCCCCAGCCATTGGGGTATAGAGGTGCCGTTATTTTATAAAAAAAAAAAAAAAAAGAGGATGTTTTATCTCTCTAGTTCTCCGGTTATTGCACTAGTGGTGGAGGATTCAGTTTCTTTAGAGGGCACTCCCTTTATTCCTAAAGAGCAATTCCTGTTTATATGGGGAGGAAGCCCTAGTTCCCCCTCTCAATTATGTTCCATATGCCTTGATAATGTGATAATATCAAATGTGTTTGATATCACAGAGCCGTCCACCACTGAGGATTTGTCATTCAGTGAGGTGCTTACCCTACATTGTTATGTCTATACACATGCAGTTTTCCCGTAGCATCAGGGCCGCCACTAGAAATTTTGGGGCCCCTGACTTAACCATTGATGTGAAATTTTTGACCAAGTGACTAAAACATATAAGCGTAGTCAAACTTGGAAATGTTGTAAAGTAGGTAGTAACACACAAACACAGAAACACACAGACACACTCATACACTGAAACACACACACTCACACATAAGGATTCACATATAGACACTCTAGCAGACACGCAAAAAACACACACAAACACACTCAGACACAGACACCCAAACAGACACTCAGCACTTGTTTACATTGACCAGACAAGTAATGAAGTAGACTACAGTTTTGTCAAAAAAGAAGATTTACAAAACAAAATATGGAGTTCTGATTATCTTTTTTGTCAAGGAAGATGCCAACTAAATGATGACAACAGCATGCAGTGGCTGAAAGGAAGGGTCCTGAACTGCCTAAACAATAATTTAAAGGTTAAATGGTGGATTGGTGACTTCCAGAAAGGTCTCATTAGTCTCAAAGTCTGTAGAAAGATGTGAATAATCAGTAGTAAGGTCAAAATGTCCTAAAAAGGAACAGACAATAGACACACACACACACACACACAATCTCAAACACAAACTTTCACACCTACAGAGACAGCCTCAGAAAACACACAAAGACATACACACACAGAGAGACAATCACATAAATCACATAAAGACATACATACACACCCTCACTGAGACATCCACAGAAAACACACAAAGACATACATACACTCTCACAGAGACACCCACAGAAAATGCACAGACATACACACACCCTCACAGAGACATCCACATAAAACACAGACAAATATACAAACACACACCCACCCTCACAGAGACATCCACAGAAAACGCAGAGACATACACACCCACCCTAACAGAGGCATCCAGAGAAAATACACAAAGACATACATACACACACCCTCAAAGAAACACCCATAGAAAAAGCACAAAGACATACGCACACACCCTCACAGACATCCACAGAAAATGCACAAAGAAATACAAACCCACACTCACAGAGAGACCCACAGAAAAAAATACATACACACTCATAGAGACACAAGCAAAAGCACAAAGACATAAACACAGACACCCACAGAAACACTCACAGGTAGTAACATTTCTGCACATTGCATCCCCTAAATCAACAGTGTGTGACATGCATGATAAAAAAAATTGCAGTAATTAAGAGATCACTTTTTAAAGAATCATATTTGTAAATGTGCAAACAAAAATAATTCTGTGAATTCAAAATTGTACATTAATGATCTGGGTAGATGGCTAGATGAAGAAAAGTACTTTTAAAAGGTTGACATATGTTTTGTTTTTTCTTCTGTTAAGTGTGATCAGTCCACGGGTCATCATTACTTCTGGGATATTACTCCTCCCCAACAGGAAGTGCAAGAGGATTCACCCAGCAGAGCTGCATATAGCTCCTCCCCTCTACGTCACTCCCAGTCATTCTCTTGCACCCAACGACTAGATAGGATGTGTGAGAGGACTATGGTGATTTTATTTAGTTTTATTTCTTCAATCAAAAGTTTGTTATTTTTTAATAGCACCGGAGTGTGTTATTCCTTCTCTGGTAGAATTTGAAGAAGAATCTACCAGAGTTTTTTACTATGATTTTAGCCGGAGTAGTTAAGATCATATTGCTGTTTCTCGGCCATCTGAGGAGAGGTAAACTTCAGATCAGGGGACAGCGGGCAGTTTAATCTGCAAAGAGGTATGTAGCAGTTTTTATTTTCTGACAATGGAATTGATGAGAAAATCCTGCCATACCGACATAATATCATGTATGTATTTTTTACATTTGAGTATTCTGGGGAATGGTACTTCACTAGAATTACACTGTGTATATAATCTCTAGCCTATTTGGTTTTTTACTAATTTATGTTAAACGTTTTTGCTGGAATGTAAAATCGTTTTCATTTTCTGAGGTACTGGGTGAATAAAATGTTTGGGCACTATTTTTCCACTTGGCAGTTGCTTTATCTAATTATGACAGTTTACTGATCTCTCTCACTGTTGTGTGTGAGGGGGAGGGACCTTTTTTTTGGCGCTTTTGCTACGCATCAAAAATTTCAGTCAGAAGCTCATTGTTTTTTCCTGCATGTTCCGGTTTATCTCTACAGAACTCAGGGGTCTTCAAAGCTTGTTTGAGGGAAGTAATCTAACAGAACTGTGAGATTGTAGTTGACTGTGATAAAGAAACGTTTATTCTTTCACTTTTTTATGCCATCAGGGTTAGTTATTCTTTGCTAATGGGAACAAGCCTTTGCTAAAATTGTGTTTTGTTTTGCAAAGTTTATTGATTTCAACTGTTATATATCTTCTGTGCTTCTTAGGCACAGTACGCTTTTCATTGTATAATATTTCCAAGTTGCAAGTTTAGTTGCTAGTGTGTTAAACATGTCTGATTCAGAGGATGAGACCTGTACTATTTGTAATAACGCCAAAGTGGAGCCCAATAGAAATTTATGTACTAACTGTATTGATGCTACTTTAAATAAAAGTCAATCTGTACAAATTGAACAAATTTCACCAAACAACGAGGGGAGAGTTATGCAGACTAACTCGCCTCACGTGACAGTACCTGCATCTCCCGCCCGGGAGGTGCGCGATATGGTGGCACCCAGTACATCTGGGCGGCCATTACAAATAACATTACAAGATATGGCTACTGTTATGACGGAAGTTTTGGCTAAATTACCAGAACTAAGAGGCAAGCGTGATCACTCTGGGGTGAGAACAGAGTGCGCTGATTATGCTAGGGCCATGTCAGATACTGCGTCACAACTTGCAGAGCATGAGGACGGAGAGCTTCATTCTGCGGCTGACAGTTCTGATCCAATCAGATTGGATTCAGATATTTCAAATTTCAAATTTAAGCTGGAAAACCTCCGTGTATTACTAGGGGAGGTGTTAGCGGCTCTGAATGATTGTAACACAGTTGCAATACCAGAGAAAATGTGTAGGTTGGATAAATATTTTGCTGTACCAACAAGTACTGACGTTTTTCCTATACCTAAGAGACTAACTGAAATTATCACTAAGGAGTGGGATAGACCCGGTGTGCCGTTCTCACCCCCTCCGATATTTAGAAAGATGTTTCCAATAGACACCGCCACACGGGACTTATGGCAAACGGTCCCTAAGGTGGAGGGAGCAGTTTCTACTTTAGCTAAGCGTACCACTATCCCGGTAGAGGATAGCTGTGCCTTTTCAGATCCAATGGATAAAAAGTTAGAGGGTTACCTTAAGAAAATGTTTGTTCAACAAGGTTTTATATTGCAACCCCTTGCATGCATTGCGCCGGTCTCGGCTGCAGCGGCATTCTGGATTGAGTCTCTGGAAGAGAACCTTAGTTCAGCTACGCTGGACGACATTTCGGACAGGCTTAGAATACTTAAGCTAGCTAATTCATTCATTTCGGAAGCCGTAGTACATTTAACTAAACTTACGGCTAAGAATTCCGGATTCGCCATTCAGGCACGCAGGGCACTATGGCTAAAATCCTGGTCAGCTGATGTAACTTCTAAGTCCAAATTACTTAATATACCTTTCAAAGGGCAGACCTTATTTGGGCCCGGTTTGAAAGAAATTATCACTGACATTACAGGAGGTAAGGGCCACGCCCTGCCTCAAGACAAAGCCAGACCTAAGGCTAGACAGTCTAATTTTCGTTCCTTTCGGAATTTCAAAGCAGGAGCAGCATCAACTTCCACTACTCCAAAACAAGAAGGATCTGGTGCTCGCTTCAGACAAGGCTGGAGACCTAACCAGTCCTGGAACAAGGGCAAGCAGGCCAGGAAACCTGCTGCTGCCACTAAAACAGCATGAATTGAGGGCCCCCGATCCGGGATCGGATCTAGTGGGGGGCAGACTTTCTCTCTTCGCCCAGGCTTGGGCAAGAGATGTCCAGGATCCCTGGGCGCTAGAGATAATATCTCAGGGATACCTTCTGGACTTCAAATACTCTCCTCCAAGAGAGAGATTTCATCTGTCAAGGTTGTCAACAAACCAAACAAAGAAAGAAGCGTTTCTACGCTGCGTACAAGAACTGTTGTTAATGGGAGTAATCCATCCAGTTCCACGATCGGAACAGGGACAAGGGTTTTACTCAAATCTGTTTGTGGTTCCCAAAAAAGAGGGAACTTTCAGACCAATCCTGGATTTAAAGATCCTAAACAAATTCCTAAGAGTTCCATCGTTCAAAATGGAGACTATTCGGACAATTTTACCCATGATCCAAGAAGGTCAGTACATGACCACAGTGGATTTAAAGGATGCTTACCTTCATATACCGATCCACAAAGATCATTACCGGTATCTAAGGTTTGCCTTTCTAGACAGGCATTACCAGTTTGTAGCTCTTCCATTCGGATTGGCTACAGCTCCAAGAATCTTCACAAAGGTTCTAGGTGCTCTTCTGGCGGTACTAAGACCGAGGGGAATTTCGGTAGCTCCGTACCTAGACGACATTCTGATACAAGCGTCAAGCTTTCAAACTGCCAAGTCTCATACAGAGTTAGTACTGGCTTTTCTAAGGTCACATGGATGGAAGGTGAACGAAAAGAAAAGTTCATTCGTTCCATTCACAAGAGTTCCCTTCCTGGGGACTCTCATAGATTCTGTAGAAATGAAGATTTACCTGACAGAGGACAGGTTAACAAAACTTCAAAGTGCTTGCCGCACCCTTCATTCCATTCAACACCCGTCAGTGGCTCAATGCATGGAGGTAATCGGCTTAATGGTAGCGGCAATGGACATAGTACCATTTGCTCGCTTACACCTCAGACCACTGCAACTATGCATGCTAAGTCAGTGGAATGGGGATTACTCAGACTTGTCCCCTTCTCTGAATCTGGATCAAGAGACCAGAAATTCTCTTCTATGGTGGCTTTCTCGGCCACATCTGTCCAGGGGGATGCCATTCAGCAGACCAGACTGGACAATTGTAACAACAGACACCAGCCTTCTAGGTTGGGGCGCCGTCTGGAATTCTCTGAAGGCTCAGGGACAATGGAGTCAGGAGGAGAGTCTCCTGCCAATAAACATTCTGGAATTGAGAGCAGTTCGCAATGCCCTCCTGGCTTGGCCCCAGTTGACAACTCGGAGGTTCATCAGGTTTCAGTCGGACAACATCACGACTGTAGCTTACATCAACCATCAGGGAGGGACAAGAAGCTCCCTAGCAATGATGGAAGTATCAAAGATAATTCGCTGGGCAGAGTCTCACTCCTGCCACCTGTCAGCAATCCACATCCCGGGAGTGGAGAACTGGGAGGCGGAATTCTTAAGTCGTCAGACTTTTCATCCGGGGGAGTGGGAACTTCATCCGGAGGTCTTTGCCCTAATACTTCGACGTTGGGGCAAACCAGAGATAGATCTCATGGCGTCTCGACAGAACGCCAAGCTTCCTCGTTACGGGTCCAGATCCAGGGATCCAGGAGCAGTCCTAATAGATGCCCTGACAGCACCTTGGGACTTCAGGATGGCTTATGTGTTTCCACCCTTCCCGATGCTTCCTCGATTGATTGCCAGAATCAAACAGGAGAGAGCATCAGTGATTCTAATAGCGCCTGCGTGGCCACGCAGGACTTGGTATGCAGACCTGGTGGACATGTCATCCTGTCCACCTTGGTCTCTACCTCTGAAACAGGACCTCCTGATACAGGGCCCTTTCAAACATCAAAATCTAAATTCTCTGAAGCTGACTGCTTGGAAATTGAACGCTTGATTTTATCAAGACGTGGGTTTTCTGAGTCAGTTATTGACATCTTAATACAGGCTAGGAAGCCTGTTACCAGAAAGATTTACCATAAGATATGGCGTAAATACCTATATTGGTGTGAATCCAAAGGTTACTCTTGGAGTAAGGTTAGGATTCCTAGGATATTGTCTTTTCTACAAGAAGGTTTAGAAAAGGGTTTATCTGCTAGTTCATTAAAGGGACAGATCTCAGCTCTGTCCATTCTGTTACACAAACGTCTGTCAGAAGTGCCAGACGTTCAGGCTTTTTGTCAGGCTTTGGCCAGGATTAAGCCTGTGTTTAAAACTGTTGCTCCGCCATGGAGTTTAAACCTTGTTCTTAACGTTTTACAGGGTGTTCCGTTTGAACCCCTCCATTCCATTGATATAAAGTTGTTATCTTGGAAAGTTCTATTTTTAATGGCTATTTCCTCGGCTCGAAGAGTCTCTGAGTTATCAGCCTTACATTGTGATTCTCCTTATTTGATTTTTCATTCGGATAAGGTAGTTCTGCGCACTAAACCTGGGTTCCTACCTAAGGTAGTCACTAACAGGAATATCAATCAAGAGATTGTTGTTCCTTCTTTGTGTCCAAATCCTTCTTCGAAGAAGGAACGTCTTCTGCACAATCTGGATGTAGTTCGTGCCCTAAAGTTTTACTTACAGGCAACTAAGGAATTTCGACAAACGTCTTCCCTGTTTGTCGTTTACTCTGGTCAGAGGAGAGGTCAAAAGGCTTCTGCTACCTCTCTTTCTTTCTGGCTTCGTAGCATAATTCGTTTAGCCTATGAGACTGCTGGACAGCAGCCTCCTGAAAGAATTACAGCTCATTCTACTAGAGCTGTGGCTTCCACTTGGGCCTTTAAGAATGAGGCCTCTGTTGAACAGATTTGCAAGGCTGCAACTTGGTCTTCGCTTCATACTTTTTCCAAATTTTACAAATTTGACACTTTTGCTTCCTCGGAGGCTATTTTTGGGAGAAAGGTTCTTCAGGCAGTGGTTCCTTCTGTATAAAGAGCCTGCCTATCCCTCCCGTCATCCGTGTACTTTTGCTTTGGTATTGGTATCCCAGAAGTAATGATGACCCGTGGACTGATCACACTTAACAGAAGAAAACATAATTTATGCTTACCTGATAAATTCCTTTCTTCTGTAGTGTGATCAGTCCACGGCCCGCCCTGTTTTTTAAGGCAGGTAAATATTTTTTAAATTATACTCCAGTCACCACTACACCCTTGGTTTCTCCTTTCTCGTTGGTCCTTGGTCGAATGACTGGGAGTGACGTAGAGGGGAGGAGCTATATGCAGCTCTGCTGGGTGAATCCTCTTGCACTTCCTGTTGGGGAGGAGTAATATCCCAGAAGTAATGATGACCCGTGGACTGATCACACTACAGAAGAAAGGAATTTATCAGGTAAGCATAAATTATGTTTTTCCGCCATTTTACCCAACCAAGAACACCACTTCAAATATAGTGTACAAATGTTCCCATCTGTCAGCTGTACTTATTAATTTTGAAAATGCTGTACTCTATATGGTCTTGGTGGAACCATAAGCTGTGGTACTCATACCATTAGATATGGTGCAGGATTTAGGCTTGTTTGTATGTATTTAAAAAATAAGTCAGCTGTAGTGTAAACTGAACAGTTTTAAGTTAACCTCTCTCATTTCAAACACTGAGCAATCTTAGTCTGAGAGTATAACATTTTATGCAGATGTAAAAATCTTAGATAAAATGCCTCCTTGCATCTGGAAAGTCCTTGCATAAAGGGGCAGTAAACTGGAATGTAATATATATATATATATATATATATATATATATATATATATATATATATATATTAATAAAAAAAACGTGTATCTGCCAAAAGGGCACCTACCATTTGTGTATTGAGGAGGAAACATTTCTGCATGGCTTAAAATATAGAATTTCTACAGCATTGTCAAATAATCATAAATACACTGCTGCTAAAAAAATATGTTTTAATGGACCTCTGGCCCCACCATACAACTACTACCACACTAAAGTTTCAATCCGAAATTGCACAAAGAAATAAATAAAAATTTACTAAGTAAGTCCTACCTCCTCTGCAATGCTGTCTGACTCAGGCACACACTGTACAAACAAAGTGTCAAGTATGTCTCACACTCTGCATAGTGGTTTAGTGCGCACTCAGAAATCCTCTCAAATGCTAATACTTTACTCCTTGTAATAACATTTCCCATGCTCAATTAGCACTCTGCTGTAGTTCCCACTGGTGGCTGCCAAAATTAAAAAAAAAAAAAAAAAAGATTTTTTTTTGTTGTTCTTGCCTCATGGGGCCCCCCTGGCCCATTGGGCCCCTGACAGGAGTCACCCCTGTCACCCCCTGATGGCAGCCCTGCGTAGCATTGCTAATGCTCCATCTGGAGGGGGGCTTTTTTCTCCAGACGTTACTGCAAAGTTCAGACGGCGGTGTCTGCGGCCTTAATGCTTTACCTCGCCCTGCTAAGCACAAGCGAAAGGTTACATATTGCACTCCTTTCCAGAGTACATCAATTAATTTTTGGATTTAACTGATAGGGTTATCCAAGGATGAAGTTCTTTCTGAGACTTCAGAGTATGAACGTCTGGATCAGAGTCTGCTGCCTCTCAGCGTCCTGCTGCGGAGGAACCAGACTTTAGTTTTAGGAATTTGCGCTTCTTCTAAAGGAAGTTTTTGACGAATTCAGGGGTTCCAGAGGTCTTATTGCCTGATGAACCTTTATTTCCTATATTGAATAGAGTTTGAGGACAGGGTGGTCCTTCCCTTCCCTGCTCCTGTTGTCCTGGGTATTCCACCCTGGACTGTACAGTTCCCTGCGGATGTGACTGTCCCTGAGTGTTGTGCCTTTCATTACAGAATTGGGCTCCTTCGCGTGTTACTCAGACATGTTTTTTCAGTTATTGAACGACCCTATCCTTATCGGTTACGGGAATACTCAGGCCTCTAGTTATCAAGCCGTCAACCTCAAATACGCTGGAATTCTGCAGCGTATTTGTGGCGAGGCTGATTCGCCTTAGTTATCAAGCCCTGCTGCCCGGCAAAATTTTGTGACGTAAGCTTTGATCCGCCGGGCAAAGTCCGACACAGATCGATTCTTACGTCACTCCAGATGTTCCGCACACAAGTTCGGCACAATCTGACTACTTTTGCTAGTTATCAAAAAACTAGCAGGTACGCTCAGCACTTTTCCGGCCCAGCATACCTGGTTTTCAATCCCTGGAGGCGGCGGATCCCATAGGAATCAATGGGAGTCTGACCATAGCGAAAGTTCATGTTCGCTGCTGCCCGACATCCCATTGATTCCTATAGGAGCTGTCTACACCTAACACCCTAACATGTACCCCGAGTCTAAACACCCCTAATCTGTCCCCCCCTACACCGCCGCAACTAAATACATTTATTACCCCCTAAACCGCTGCTCCCAGACCCCACCGCCACTATAATAAATATGTTAACCCCTAAACCGCAGCTCCCGGACCCCCGCCGCCACCTACATAATACTAATAAACTAACTAAAGTACAAAAAATAAAAAAAAACTAAGTTACAAACATTTAAAAAAATATACAACAATTTTAAGATACTTACACCTAATCTAAGCCCTCTAATAAAATAACAAAGCCCCCCAAAATAAAAAAATGCCCTACCCTATTCTGCATTAAAAAGTTAACAGCTCTATTACCTTACCAGCCCTTAAAAGGGCCTTTTGCGGGGCATGCCCAGAAGAAAACAGCTCTTTTGCCTGTAAAATAAAAATACAACCCCCCCACATTAAAACCCACCACCCACACACCCCTACTCTAACCCAAACCCCCCTTAAATAAACCTAACACTACCGCCCCTTGGATGATGACTTCGGCCGCTGCGGATGTCCTCTTCTGTTCCATCGGTGGTTGGCTGGCTGAAGACGGCTAAAGGTAGGATGATCTTCAGGGGGGTAGTGTTAGGTTTATTTAAGGGGGTTTTGGGTTAGAGTAAGGGTGTGTGGGTGGTGGGTTTTAATGTGGGGGGTTGTATTTTTATTTTACAGGCAAAAGAGCAGTTTTCTTTGGGGCATGCCCCGCAAAAGGCCATTTTAAGGGCTGGTAAGGTAATAGAGCTGTTAACTTTTTAATGTAGAATAGGGTTGGGCATTTTTTTATTTTGGGGGGCTTTGTTATTTTATTAGGGGGCTTAGATTAGGTGTAAGTAGCTTAAAATTGTTGTAATATTTTTGAAATGTTTGTAACTTATTTTTTTTTATTTTTTGTAACTTAGTTTTTTTTATTTTTTGTACTTTAGTTAGTTTATCTAATTGTATTTAATTGTAGTTATTTGTAGCTAATTTATTTAATTAATTTATTTAATGATAGTGTAGTGTTAGGTTTAATTGTAACTTAGGTTAGGATTTATTTTACAGGTAATTTTCTATTTCTTTTAGCTAGGTAGTTATTAAATAGTTAATAACTATTTAATAACTATTCTAACTAGCTAAAATAAATACAAAGTTACCTGTAAAATAAATATAAATCCTAAAATAGCTACAATATAATTATTAATTGTAGCTATCTTAGGGTTTATTTTACAGTTAAGTATTTAGTTTTAAATAGGAATAATTTAGTTAATGATAGTGTAGTGTTAGGTATAATTGTAACTTAGGTTAGGATTTATTTTACAGGTAAATTTCTCTTTATTTTAACTAGGTAGCTATTAAATAGTTAATAACTATTTAATAGCTATTGTACCTAGTTAAAATAAATTGAAATTTGCCTGTAAAATAAAAATAAATCCTAAGATAGCTACAATATAATTATTATTTATATTGTAGCTAGCTTAGGGTTAATTTTAAAGGTAAGTATTTAGTTTTAAATAGAATTAATTTAATTAATAAGAGTTATAATATTTTGATGTATTTAATTAATATTTAAATTAGGGGGGTGTTAGGGTTAGGGTTAGACTTAGGTTTAGGGGTTAATAATTTTATTTTAGTGACGGCGGTGTAGGGGGGCAGGATAGAGGTTAAAAATGTATTATAGGTGGCAACGGTAAAGGGGGGCAGATTAGGGGTTAATAAGTTTAATATAGGTGGCGGCGGGGTCCGGGAGCGGCGGTTTAGGGGTTAAACAATTTATTTAGTTGCAGCGGGGTCCGGGATCGGCAGGATAGGGGTTAAAAAATGTATTATAGGTGGCAACGGTATAGGGGGGCAGATTAGGGGTTAATAAGTTTAATATAGGTGGCGGCGGGGTCAGGGAGCGGCGGTTTAGGGGTTAAACAATTTATTTAGTTGCGGCGGGGTCCGGGATCGGCAGGATTGGGGTTAAAAAATGTATTTTAGGTGGCGACGGTATAGGGGGGGCAGGATTGGGGTTACTAGGTATAATGTAGGTGGCGGTGGGCTCCGGGGGCGCCGGTATAGGCGGTAGAACAGTGTAGTTTAGTGTGGGTGCTTAGTGACAGCTTATCAATAAAGCTGTAGAAAAGCCGAAGAGCAGCGAGATCGGATGAGTGATAACTATCATAGTCCGCTGCTCATCGCCCCGTACTTGGTGCGTGGCTTTTTGACAGCTTTTTTGATAACTTTGGCTACATTTTTCAGGTCCGCGGCGGCGATGGTAGGCGAGCTTAGGCGGGCATATTGGGCCGGCGAAGGCAGGTAAGTAGACACGTTGATAACTAGAGGCCTCAGTCTGCTCTTTGAATGGCGCACCTCCTTAGACATGGGGATGATGTAATCTCCTGATTGTCCATGTATTGAGATCATTTCCAGTTTTTTTGGAAGATTAGGGCTCCGTTTAGCTGGTCCTGTGATAGGCCTGTTTCTTCTTGGGTGTTAACCTACGGGTTGCCTTGTATTTTATTTTCGTCTGATAGGATGTCCTGTCTGTTTTCCTTATTCTCCTCTGAAGGAGGATTTATGCGGCTTGAGGATTAGGACCCGGATTGCAGGCTGGTCCTGTTTGGGTTCAGTTCTGTCTGGTAGCTGTTTGGACACGTGGCGCCTCTGCTTGGCTGGTCCGGTAGAGGCGCCGAGTGCTCATGTTATCCTCTGTGTTCAACTAAGCATTCTAGAGGACCGGTGGATCCGTGAGGCAGGAAGGATTGTCTCAGTCCTTATAGCCTTCAATTTGGATGACTGGGTTAGTGGAGTTGCACTGTGTCTCTCTCTCTCTTGTGTCTGGGGTTGTCAAACCCTAGAACTCCTTCCCGTGTAGTGGAGGGTTGGTGGGCTTGCGCCCTCTTGCCGCTGGGTTGGGCAGTTCGGCCTTTTTTCTTTTGAGGCCCTGGGAATTGTCCTTCTGGACTTAGTTCTCAGCAGCTAGTAGTTTATTGGGTAGTTCAGCTGCCTTGCAGCAGATGTGTTGCAGAATGTGACCAGCTGCAGCTATTGTACATTGACTGTGTATTGTCTAGCTGTTTTTTATGAGACCTTTTGGTCTTCCTCTGTTGTCTCCATGTGAGTTAGGTCTCCTTTTAGGGACCTGGGTTCGCCTCCGGGATATGTTCGTTCACTGTTAGAGGCACTGGGTGTGGTCTCCTTGGGCTCTACTCGGAGCTGGGAATGCTGTGCGTCCTTTTCTCTCTATTATCCTCTGATTGTATGGAGGTGATGCAGAGACCAGCCTTTGCTCGAGTGATTTTGGCCTCGGGGTATCCCCTTGCTTGTTGTAATGCGGCTGTTTGAGAATCTATAGGCTCTAGTGTCGTTGTATGACTTTTAACGCCTTAGCTCCTTTTGGACTTTGGCAAGGGGTGGTCTCTTCCTTGGGTCAGGACTTGCATTTATGTTTGATTTCCCTTGGTCAGCTTGCTGTGGTAACATTATGGATTCACTGCTCTGCAGGCGAATGGGTTTTCAGTGTCTTTGCTGCAGCTATTGCACATTGGATGTGTGTTAGCAATCTAATTCCTTAGGGGGATTCCTTCCAAGTTCATCTGTGTTGGAGATTGATCTCTCCTTTAGCCTGTCACTTTGTGTCTTATGGGCAGGTGCTCTGCCTTTTTGGCCCCATCCCTTTTCTTAGGGTGGGGAGCTTATTCTCCTTCTTATGGAGGTTTGGTCCTTTTTCTAGGGATTCTCTTGGATTCAGGAGGTTGGAACTGAGAGTTAACCTTTCAGAGAGGGGTGTTCTTCTCTGAGTTGTTACGTTCCATCTGGAGTCTTGCTGGCTCTGTGTCGAGACTATGGTGGGCCTTTTTTTAGATTCCTTTGGGTCTATGGCCTTGTCGCTTGTTTCTAAGGAGTCAGGTTGGCACCCATGCTCTGTTGAGATGGCGGTGGCCATTCTTCCGCTCGTTTTTGAGCTGGTGTAGTAGTTCTTCTGTTTTCAAGACCTACCGATGCTTGGGCTGGCCTGGTTGGGAGTTGGTTTCTTAGATACGTTGTCATCTTCAGGATCTACGTTGGCATTGTAGCTAGCCCCCTGGGTTAACAAGCTGAGGGTCCTGGGTTACCATTCACCTTCGAGTTCTGGGTGTAACCTCTCTCTCTCTTGGGGGTGCAGTGGGTCTCGTTGAGGTTTTGGAGCCCTTTGTGTAGGTCTAGCGGCTACAATTGCCTGGAAGTGTGCCCTCTGTCTGGGAGTTCTCCTTTTGCAATCTGTTCTCTTGCAGGCCGCTTTTTACTTCTCGGCAAGTTCTGCTGTGCCATCCTAATGATGGCTGCGTGTTCTTGACTCAGGGTTTTTTGTCTGGGTCTGTTACACATTCTTTTTTTGTCTGAATACTATAGTATTCTTAGTTATAACAATGTGAGGACTCCGTTTTCATTTGTCTTTCAGTGCTTTTGCACGATGTTGAGAGAAAGGTTTCTCTTTCGAAGCCCGGTCCTGAACCTCTGGTTTCTGCTTGGTCTGTGCGTAGCCTCCCCTTGTCTGTCAGGACCCATTTGGGTCTTTGTGAGCTGGGCTCGCTATTGGGGGTTTTCCTTTTATGGATTTTGTGGTGACCTTTCGGTTCTTCTTTGTCTTATCCCTTGGTGAGGGACCGCCTGTTGGGCGACGGTGTCTCCTGGAGGATTGTTGGCTCAGTTGAGTCCGATTTTGCAGTCTCTAGGCTTCTGGGCTATCTGCGGGTCAGTGCCCTTGGGGCCTTTCCTTTTCAAAGTTTTCTCGACTTCGGGCGAAGCAAGGTTTTTGTTGGGTAGTGCTTTCTGGCTTGGTGCCCTCAGAATGGGCCGCCTATGGTACCCTCCCGTTTTGACATTCAGTGTCCTCTTTAGCTTGGGTATTGTTTTCCCAAAAGTAATGAATACAGCTGTGGACTCTTTCCAATTAGTAAGTAAAACATAAATGATGCTTACCTGATAATCCTTTTCTTCCGTTGGAAAGAGTCCACAGCTCCTCACCCTTATTCTACGTGGGGCGTCTTTTTATTCTTCTGGAACCTTTTTTTCACCCTTGTATTTCTTCTACTGTTCCTTGGCAGAATGACTGGGGAATGAGGGAAGTGGGAGGAGTATTTAAGCCTTTGTCTGGGTGTCTTTGCCTCCTCCTGGTGGCCAGGTTCTTATTTCCCAAAAGTAATGAATGCAACTGTGGACTCTTTCCAACGGAAGAAAAGGAAATGATCAGTTAAGCATAATTTATGTTTTTTTATTTTGTGTAATCTGTGTTTTGGGGTTTGTAGTTTTTTTTAAAAATAAATAAAGAGGACAGTAAAGTCAAAATGAAACTTTCATGATTCAGACAGAGGAGGCAATTTTAAACAACTTTACAATTTACTTCTATTATCAATTTTGCTTTGTTCTCCTGGTATTCTTTGATAAAGAGTAATGCTAGAAGAGCTCAGAAGTGTGCACGTGTCCTTAGCCATCAGGCAGGTTTGCAAAAATGCTTAAAACAATGTTATACATAGTTGCAAACTCTGCTGTCATAGAGTGTAGTAGCATTTTATGGCAGCTGTGTTTGCAACTACATATAACACTGCTATAAATATTGTTGCACACACTGCTGCAAGATGGCTAAAGACACGTGCACGCCCCTGAGCTCACCTATTATTAATCTTTAACAAAGGATACCAAGAGAACTAATTGAAAAGTTGTTTAAAATGTCATGCTGTATCACATCCATATAAGTTTAATTTTGACTTTACTGTCCCTTTAAGCCATGGTTTCCTTAATTGAAGATCCTTAGTAGCATCTGACACTAATTTCTGGGGTTTTACACAAGAGGTCAGTGAATCATATGCATACAGAATACCTTCAGCTAACTAATTAGTTACTAAAGCTGAATATTTCAGATCACAGTGCTGTAAGCCAGGAATAATTCTAGAAAAGTATGATTTTACTGGATATGAAACAGTGTCTTCAAATAAAGCCTTAGCTATAATTCTACTACTTCAGATGCCAGTATCTTTAATGGTTTGGAGTCTCTTAAAGGGACATAAAGCACCTTGTAATTACAAGATAATTGTTTTAGTTTTGCAAGAAATGATCAGCCTAGAGTCGTGATTCTCAAAATCTCACCAATATAGAGAGAAAGCATCAGCTTATTTTACTGAGCATTATATTGTAAAGTAAGCATATTTCCATAACATAAAGAATATTAATGATCTCTCCTTAGTGAGATATACATTGCCTTTAAAACAATTCCTGAGGGGCTTTGTTATAGTTAAAGGGCATCTTATAGAATCTCAGAGATACCAAGAGAGCAAAGAAAACGTGATAGCAAAAGTAAATTAGATTGTTGTTTAAAATTGTATGCTCCATCCGAATCATAAAATAAAAATGTTAGGTTTCATGTTGCCTTCATGGTTTACTGATGTTTCCAGCTAGCCTTGCTGCTCCTTTAATAAGAATACGAAGAGAATGAAGCAAAATAGATATTAGAAGTAAATTGGAAAGTTGGTTAAAATGTATGTTCTGTCTCAATCAGAAAAGAATTTCATGTGCCTATAAGGCCACTTGCAGATCTTTGTCAAGTCACAAATTGGAAATCTCCACATACCACATAAATTGAATGTATATCAGTATGCAGAAGCAAATTTTCGTAGAAAAGTCTTACCTGCAGTTTTCTCATAAAATAAAGTGATTGTAAACGATGCGCATACTACTATACATACAGTAAATCAATAGCTGTCAGTATAAATATGCTATCCTCATACTTTATTTTTTTTAAACATCTTTTATCAACAAAATAATTTAGATTTAATCACCTGTCAGTCAAATATTATCCCTCCACCTTCTTTGAATTGTCGGGCTTCAGCGATGTGACGTGCAGAGTCAGTTGTACTGCCCTGCACGTCATTAGAGGCTGGAGACATTGATAGACAGCTTTCCTAAAACATTTTCACTCTGTGCGCGCTCACGATCACACACTTAACCGTGCATGCTAAAAAGTGTTACATGCGTCAAATTAGTAAACTTCTGAATCACAAGATAGATATATGTGAATGTAATCTTTTTTATATACATATATATTTTTATTTCAATATACATAAATGTAAATAATAAATATCTATTAACATTTTGTTTTTAATTAATTATTGGATTAATAGATTAAAATGTAAATTATGTTACAGTATATATATATATATATATATATATATATATATATATGCCTTTATTATACTCACATAGTGAATGATGCATGAGTAAATGCTTGCCTCCTGCGTGTCGTTCTGGATAGATTCTAAGTAAACAATGATAGTAAGTACGATTCAGTAAAACAGGAAGGTAAAAAAAGAGTGCAAACTCGAATCAAGTGAAATTTTATTGACCATGAACCAATACGCAATATTAAAACACACTTACTAGAATGTGCATAAAATCAAGCCTGCAACTTTCAAAGTACCAGCGTGTGCACCTAGAGTGTCTGCCAATTGATGAATCCTCGTCACTTAACACTGCTAATTTGCGCCTCTAGATCACACGAGTAACTGCAAACTTGTGACCTCGGGACGACCCATGCTGGAACCGGCAAAGTCAGATGATCGGATTGCCTCACATCACAATTCAGTGTTTACTCATACCTCACCGTGTCACCCCCCCCCCCCCCCCGGACCGCTACCATGCATCTCTGAAAAACACACTAACGTGCATATGGAAACATGAAGATTATTGTACAGTTTTATCTGTTCCAAATGATCGGTGCACACATGCGTCGCTATTTACTTTTACATAAAGTTTAGCCTGTCAGATGACATGCAATTTGATTGGCTGTTAATGAAAAGATGCTATTGAGTGGGGCCGGAAGGGGGAACGATGCAGAGAACATACTATGGTGGGATAGTGTTAATCATAAAAAGAACAAAATAAAAAATAAAAACTTTAATAATCTATCATCTAATGACACACTAACTAGTTTAGACAGAACAAAAACCACTAGTCTTGCGGTCCAAATTAGGGAAATGCAGACCAGAATGCCTAATAAAGATTATATCACACCAGCACGCCATTCTCAATGGAATCAGGGTTTGCCAAACCAATGCATTAAATGTTCTTTGCTGAATCCCACACTTAAACACTACGGCCTAGATTACGAGTTTTGCGTTAGAGGCTGTGCAGTGCTAACAAGCAGTTTTGTCTCACCGCTCACTTACCTGCAGCGCTGGTATTACAAGTTTTAAGAAACCCGTTGTTAAAAGACAAGAAGTGAGCATTGAGCAAAATTTTGCTCATTACCGCACTCCAATACCAGCGTTGCTTAAGTCAGCGGTGAGCTGGTCGTATGTGCTCGTGCACGATTTCCCCATATGTATCAACGGGGAAAGCCGGCTGAGAAAAAGTCTAACACCTGCAAAAAAGCAGTGTAAAACTCCTTAACGCAGCCCCATTGATTCCTATGGGGAAATAAAAGTTATGTCTACACCTAACACCCTAATATGAACCCTGAGTCTAAACACCCCTAATCTTACACTTATTAACCCTAATCTGCCACCCCCAACATCGCCGCCACCTACATTATACTTATTAACCCCTAATCTGCCGCCCCCAATGTTGCTGCCACTATATTAAAGTTATTAACCCCTAAACCTAAGTCTAACCCTATCCCTAACACCCCCTAACTTAAATATAATTACAATAAATCCAAATAAAAATTACTATCATTAACTAAATTATTCCTATTTAAAACTAAATACTTACCTGTAAAATAAACCCTAAGATAGCTACAATATAACTAATAATTACATTGTAGCTAGCTTAGGGTTTATTTTTATTTTACAGGCAAGTTTGTATTTATTTTAACTAGGTAGAATAGTTATTAAATAGTTATTAACTATTTAATAACTACCTAGCTAAAATAAAGACAAAAGTACCTGTAAAATAAAACCTAACCTAAGTTACACTAACACCTAACACTACACTATAATTAAATAACTTAACTAAATAAAATACAATTACCTAAATTAAATTAAATTAGCTAAAGTAAAAAAAACACACTAAATTACAGAAAATAATAAACAAATTACAGATATTTAAACTAATTACACCTAATCTAATAGCCCTATTAAAATAAAAAAAAACCTAGCCTAAACTAAACTACCAATAGCCCTTAAAAGGGCCTTTTGCGGGGCATTGCCCCAAAGTAATTAGCTCTTTTACCTGTAAAAAAAAATACAAACAACCCCCCAACAGTAAAACCCACCACCCACACAAACAACCCCCCAAATAAAATACTATCTAAAAAAACCTAAGCTCCCCATTGCCCTGAAAAGGGCATTTGGATGGGCATTGCCCTTAAAAGGGCAGTTAGCTCTTTTGCAGCCCAAAGTCCCTAACCTAAAAATAAAACCCACCCAATACACCCTTAAAAAAAACTAACACTAACCCCCTGAAGATCGACTTACTGGGAGAAGTCTTCATCCAAGCCGGGCTGAAGTGGTCCTCAATGAAGCCGGGAGAAGTCTTCATCCAAGCCGGGCGAAGTGGTCCTCCAGACGGGCAGAAGTCTTCATCCAGACGGCATCTTCTATCTTCATCCATCCGGCACAGAGCGGGTCTATCTTCAAGACATCCGACGCGGAGCATCGTCTTCAACCGACGACTAAAGCTGAATGAAGGTACCTTTAAGTGACGTCATCCAAGATGGCGTCCCTTAGATTCTGATGGCTGAATTCTATCAGTCAATCGGAATTAAGATAGAAAAAAATCCTATTGGCTGATGCAATCAGCCAATAGGATTGAAGTTCAATCCTATTAGCTGATCCAATCAGCCAATAGGATTGAGCTCGCATTCTATTGGCTGATTGGAACAGATTTTCTACCTTAATTCCAATTGGCTGATAGAATTCTATCAGCCAATCGGAATCTAAGGGACGCCATCTTGGATGACGTCACTTAAAGGTACCTTCATTCAGCTTTAGTCGTCGGATGAAGAGAATGCTCCACGTCATATGTCTTGGAGATGGATGGAGATAGAAGATGCCATCTGGATGAAGACTTCTCCCTTCTGGAGGACCACTTCGCCCGGCTTGGATGAAGACTTCTCCCTGCGTCGTTGATGTCAGGGTTTTTTCCCTGTTGTGTTTGCCATGTGCTGCTGGCAGCCATTTTACTCACCTCTCTTCCTGACTATGGTGCATTGTGGGGGATGCTGCTCAATTCCTGCACTTCCTTTTATGGCCAGACTGGTGTGCATCATCCATGTGAGACAGGATGCAGTCTCAGAATTGTGATGTCATCACTTATTATTTAAAGGGCCTCTGTTCAATATGCTTTGCCTTTGCGTTGTCTAAGACCTGTTTATGAGAGTTCCTGTGTATTACTTGGCTGCCTGATGTCCTTCCTGGTTCCTGATCCCTGGCTTGTTCCTGACTCTGCTGTTTTCCTTGTTCCTGATTCCGGCTCGTCTGACTATTCGCTTTGGCTCCTGACTCGGCTCATCTGACTACCAACTCTGGTTTTGATTCCTGGATTGTTATTTGACTTGTGGACTTTTTATTATTTTTTGCTATTAATAAAGGTGTGATTATTTTTGCACTTCTCGTCTCAGTCTGATTCCTGGCACCATGACATTACGCAAATGCCATGAATCCTGATGGTGCTAATAATCCACCTTTACCTGCCATAATTTCCAGGATGGATGTACAGGATCACCGCTTGGATCAATTTGCACTAGCCCTGCAAACCCTGCTGACTCGCACTGCACATTTGGACCAAAGTGTCCCGCAAGTTATGACTGCTCCTGTTTCCGCTGCTGCACCTATGCCTACCAGGAGCATGTCCAGTTCTGCACCTCTACCTCAGCGATATGGAGGCGATCCTATTCAGTGCAGAGGGTTTTTGAACCAGGTGGGCATTTACTTTGAGATGTTACCTCAGGCGTTTCCCTCTGACAGAGCTAAGGTGGGATTTCTCATCTCGTTACCTTGTGGGAGACTAATAAACCTGTGATTTCTAATTACCCTGAATTTGTGGCCTCCTTTCGAAGGGTATTTGATGTTCCGGCTTGCTCCTCCTCTGCTGCTAAACGACTCATGTCCATACAGCAAGGTACAAGATCTGTTGCTCAGTATGCTATTGAGTTCCGTAAGCTTGCCGCAGAGGTAGATTGGAACAATGAAGCCCTTGTTGCCGCCTTCTTTCATGGGCTCTCTGATGCGATTAAAGATGAAGTTGCTGCCAGAGATTTACCAGAGGATCTCGAGGCATTGGTGTCTTTTTTGATCCTTATTGACATCAGACTCAGAGAGAGGCCTTCTTTCAAGGAGCGCTTGCGGAAGCCTCCTGTTCCGTTGTCTCCTACGTGTTCGTTCCCACCCATGCCTCCCTCTCCTCCCATGCCTCCTGGTCCCGAGTCACCAGGTAGTGCTGAGCCGACGGAGCTGGGATTCACGCGTCTCTCCGAGGCGGAGAGGGCCTTTAGGAAGAGGGAGGGGCTCTGCCTCTATTGTGGATTACAGGATCACCTTTTGAAGTCTTGTTCTACACGGCCGGGGAAACGCTCACACCTAAGGTCCTGTCGGGGGCAGACCTTGGGTGGTTTATCCTCGTCCCCGGAACCGCTTAAGGAGAAACCCATGGTCACGGTTGTCCTTTCCTGGGTGGACTCCTCCATAGTCACCCAGACTCTTGTTGACTCCGGTGCTGCGGGCTATTTCATTGACACTGCTTTTGTATCAAAGCACTCCATTCCTGTTTTGCCTCGGTCTGTTCCGCTTGCTATTGAGGCTATTGATGGCAGGCCTCTTCAGCCCACACTTGTTACTCACGAAACTGCTTCGTTGTCCATGGCTGTTGCGGCTCTCCATTTTGAAACCCTCCAGTTCCACGTGATAAACTCTCTGCATTTTCCGGTTGTTCTGGGTTATCCCTGGCTCCAAAAGCACAATCCCAGTCTCGACTGGCGCAGGTCCGAAATTTTGTCGTGGTCCCTGCAATGTATTTCCACTTGTCTTCGGAAACCAGTTAAAGTCTTGTGCACTTCTTCGGTTTCTCAATTGCCAGAGGCGTACCGAGAGTTCCTAGACGTGTTTGACAAGGTGCGTGCCGGTACGTTGCCTCCTCAACGGTCTTACGATTGTGCCATAGACCTGCAACCCGGAGCCATTCCTCCTTGGGGCCGGGTGTACCCTCTGTCTGTTGCAGATAATTGTGCTATGGAGGAGTATGTTGCCGATGCTCTGTCGCGGGGGATCATCCGCAAATCCTGCTCTCCTGCAGGGGCTGGCTTCTTCTTTGTGAAGAAAAAGGGTGGCGAGTTAAGATCATGTATCGATTATAGGGGTCTTAATCGTCTTACCATTAAGAATGCTTACCCTATTCCGCTTATTACGGAACTCTTTGACCGCCTCAAGGGAGCTACGGTCTTTACAGTCTTTACTAAACTTGATTTGAGAGGAGCGTACAATCTCGTTTGGATTAAGGAGGGCCACGAATGGAAAACAGCATTTAACACCAGGAGCGGGCATTATGAGTATCTTGTAATGCTCTTTGGCCTATGTAATGTTCCTGCTGTTTTTCAGGAATTTATTAATGATGTCCTACGAGATATGTTGCAACAGTGTGTTGTGGTGTACTTAGACGACATCCTCATACACTCACCCACACTTGAGGCTCATCGTCCTGATGTTACACGGGTTCTTTAGAGACTACGTGAGAACGGCCTGTTTTGTAAACTCGAGAAATGTGAGTTCCATCAGACTCAAGTAACCTTCCTAGGTTATGTTATCTCCGTTGCAGGGTTCTCCATGGATCCTGACAAGTTATCTGCAGTTCTGCAGTGACCTCGCCCAGTTGGTCTTCGGTCTATTCAACGTGTTTTGGGGTTCGCCAATTACTATAGAAAGTTTATTAAAAACTTTTCTTCCTTGGTCAAACCTATCAAAGACATGACCCGTAAAGAGAATGATCCACTCCATTGGTCACCTACTGCCATTAAGGCCTTTGATAGTCTTAAGACTGCCTTTGCTGCCGCTCCAGTTCTGGCTCATCCTAACCCTGTCCTGCGTTTCGTTCTTGAGGTCGATGCGTCTGAGACTGAAGTAGGTGCCCTCTTGTCTCAACATCCTACGCCTGATGGTTCCTTGCATCCGTGTGGTTTCTTCTCTAAGAAATTGTCTCCAGCGGAGTGCAATTATGAAATTGGCGACAGGGAATTACTGGCCATAATTTTGGCACTTAAGGAATGGAGGCATCTTCTCGAGGGTACTAGCGTGCCAGTGCTCACTCTTACTGACCACAAGAATTTAACTTATCTATCTGAAGCAAAACGTTTGTTGCCCCGACAGGCCAGATGGGCACTATTTTTGTTTTGGTTTAATTATGTGGTCTCCTATCTGCCTGGTAGTAAGAATGTTAGGGCTGATGCCCTCTCTCGACAATTTTCGCCTCTGTCCAAGGAGGAGTCTGTTCCTACTCCTGTTATACCTCCTGACCATATTTTTGCTACCATTCGTACTAATTTGACTTCTCCCTTGGGGGGGGAGGAGATCCTGGCTGCACAAACCAATGCACCTCTTGAGAAACCTAGTGGTAAGTGTTTTGTTCCTGAGAATCTTCGAACTAAAGTTTTGCACACTTACCACTATCCTAAAGCCGCAGGTCACCCAGGCAAGAACCAAATGATTTGGTCTGTCACTCGACAATTCTGGTGGCCAGGTCTTCGTTCTGATGTTGCTGCGTATGTTGCCTCCTGCTCAGTTTGTGCACAGAATAAGACTCCTCGACGTCTTCCTGTGGGTCTTCTTCAACCTATTGCTAATGGTGAGCGTCCTTGGACACATCTTTCCATGGACTTCATTGTCAAGCTCCCTGTTTCCAATGGCAATACTATTATCCTTATGGTGGTTGACCATTTTTCTAAAATGTCACATTGCATTCCCTTGATGAAGCTGCCTACCACTGAGGAGCTTGCTTCAATTTTTGCCCGGGAGGTCTTCCGTTTACATGGGTTACCCAAGGAGATAGTGTTGGACCGGGGTAGCCAGTTTGTCTCCAGATTTTGGCGTTCCTTTTGTGCTCAAATGGGGATCCAGCTTTCCTTCTCCTCGGCATATCACCCTCAATCCAATGGGGCTGCGGAACGGTCTAATCAAGCTCTGGAATAGTTCCTCCGTTGCTATGTCTCAGATCACCACAATAATTGGTCTGAACTGTTACCTTGGGCAGAGTTTGCTCGTAATAGTGCTATTAATGCTTCCTCCAAGATATCCCCGTTCATGGCGAATTATGGGTTTCAACCATCCTTGTTGCCCGATTCATTCATGTCTCAGGGTATTCCGGCTTTGGAGGAGCATCTCCGGCAACTCCGTTCCACGTGGGTGCAGATTCAGGATTGCCTTCATCGTTCTATGCAGCACCAAAAGTTCCAGGCTGATAGTAGGCGTCTGCCCGCACCTTCCTACCAGGTTGGTGAGAGAGTTTGGCTTTCCTCCCGCACCTTGAACCTTCGTGTGCCTTCCAATAAATTGGCTTCCCGTTATGTTGGTCCTTTTCGAATACTCCGACGGGTTAATCCTTTGGCCTATGCTCTTGACCTTCCTCCTGCTATGTGCATCTCCAATGTTTTTCATGTCTCCCTCTTGAAACCATTGGTTTGTAATCGGTTTACTACGGTGTTGCCTCATCCCCGTCCTATCTTTGTTGACAACCATGAGGAGTATGAGGTCAGCAGCATTATTGACTCTCGTATGTCCAGGGGCCATGTACAGTATTTGGTTCACTGGAGAGGCTACGGTCCGGAGGAGCGTTCTTGGGTTCCCTCCCCTGATGTTCATGCTCCCACCCTCCTCCGTGCCTTCCATGCCCGTTTCCCCAGTAAGCCTTTTGTCCTCCCACGGGGGAGGGGTCGTTGAGGGGAGGGTACTGTCAGGGTTTTTTCCCTCTTGTGTTTGCCATGTGCTGCGGGCAGCCATTTTACTCACCTCTCTTCCTGACTATGGTGCATTGTGGGGGATGCTGCTCAATTTCTGCACTTCCTTTTATGTCCAGACTGGTGTGCATCATCCATGTGAGACAGGATGCAGTCTCAGAATTGTGATGTCATCACTTATTATTTAAAGGGCCTTTGTTCAGTATGCTTTGCCTTTGCGTTGTCTAAGACCTGTTTGTGAGAGTTCCTGTGTATTACTTGGCTGCCTGACATCCTTCCTGATTCCTGATCCCTGGCTTGTTCCTGACTCTGCTGTTTTCCTTGTTCCTGATTCCGGCTCGTCTGACTATTCGCTTTGGCTCCTGACTCGACTTGTCTGACTACCAGCTCTGGTTTTGATTCCTGGCTTGTTATGACTTTTTATTATTTTTTGCTATTAATAAAGGTGTGATTATTTTTGCACTTTTCATCTCAGTCTGATTCCTGGCACCCTGACAGTTGAGGACTTCGGCCCGGCTTGGGTGAAGACTTCTCCCGTTAAGTCGATCTTCAGGGGGTTAGTGTTAGGTTTTTTTAAAGGTGTATTGGGTGGGTTTTATTTTTAGGTTAGGAACTTTGGGCTGCAATAGAGATAACTTCCCTTTTAAGGGCAATGCCCATCCAAATGCCCTTTTCAGGGCAATGGGGAGCTTAGGTTTTTTTAGATAGTATTTTATTTGGGGGGTTGGTTGTGTGGGTGGTGGGTTTTACTGTTGGGGGGTTGTTTGTATTTTTTTTACAGGTGAAAGAGCTGATTACTTTGGGGCAATGCCCCGCAAAAGGCCCTTTTAAGGGCTATTGGTAGTTTAGTTTAGGCTAGGGTTTTTTTTTATTTTTGGGTGGCTTTTTTATTTTAATAGGGCTATTAGATTAGGTGTAATTAGTTTAAATATCTGTAATTTGTTTATTATTTAATGTAATTTAGTGTTTGTTTGTTTTTGTACTTTAGCTAATTTAATTTAGGTAATTGTATTTAATTTAGTTAATTTATTTAATTATAGTGTAGTGTTAGGTGTTAGTGTAACTTAGGTTAGGTTTTATTTTACAGGTAAATTTGTCTTTATTTTAGCTAGGTAGTTAATAAATAGTTAATAACTATTTAATAGCTATTATACCTAGTTAAAATAAATACAAACTTGCCTGTAAAATAAAAATAAACCCTAAGATAGCTACAATTTAACTATTAGTTATATTGTAGCTAGCTTAGGGTTTATTTTATAGGTAAGTATTTAGTTTTAAATAGGAATAATTTAGTTAATGATAGTAATATTTATTTAGATTTATTGTAATTATATTTAAGTTAGGGGGTGTTAGGGTTAGGGTTAGACTTAGGTTTAGGGGTTAATAACTTTAATATAGTGGCGGCGACGTTGGGGGCAGCAGATTAGGGGTTAATAAATGTAGGTAGGTTGCGACGACATTGGGGGCGGCAGATTAGGGGTTAATAAATAGTATGTAGGTGTTGGCGATGTTGGGGGCAGCAGATTAGGGGTTTATACATATAATGTAGGTGGCGGCGGTGTCCGGAGCGGCAGATTAAGGGTTAATAATTATAATGTAGGTGTTGGCGATGTCGGGGGTGGCAGATTAGTGGTTAATAAATATAATGTATGTGTTGGCGATGTTGGGGGCAGCAGATTAGGGGTTCATAAATATAATGTAGGTGGCGGCGGTGTCCGGAGCGGCAGATTAGGGGTTAAAATTTTTATTATAGTGTTTGCAATGCGGGAGGGCCTCGGTTTAGGGGTTAATAGGTAGTTTATGGGTGTTAGTGTACTTTTTAGCACTTTAGTTATGAGTTTTATGTTACGGCGTTGTACCATAAAACTCATAACTACTGACTTTTAAATGCGTTAGGACTCTTGACACGGTAGGGTGTACCGCTCACTTTTTGGCCTCCCAGGACATACTCGTAATACCGGCGCTATGGAAGTCCCATAGAAAAAAGACTTAAATCTTTTTGCAGTAAGGCCAAAGAAGTGTGCGGTGACCCTAAACCTTCAAGACTCGTAATACCAGTGGGCGTAAAAAAGCAGCGTTAGGATCTCTTAACGCTGTTTTTTTACCCTAACGCACAACTCGTAATCTAGCCGTACTTCTTTTGAGTACCCATATGTAAACCAATTTAGGAAACGCATACAATACTGGGTAAAACTTAAATTTCAGGTGGATATTTGTTTTGACCCTAAACTCATATTTTTACTTACATGGGAAATACAAATTAAATCACTTAGTTCACTATGTTCTATGCTTACACTCAGCACTTTAATAGCAAGACAGTCTATTCTAACGCAATGGATTTCTAAAAAAAACTAACTACCCTGACCCAGTTCAAACATAGAATGTCTACACATTTATTTATTGAACAATTTGATACTACTTTGGACACTAAACTAGACTGAGACACTTTCTAAACAAATGGCAGACCTTTATCTTGAGCCTTCCCCCGGGTCAACAGCAGTGGGCTCTAAGGCCCTTTCATCACCACAAGATCTTTTTGGAGGCACAGCTCAGGGGAGAATGGAATATTGTATTTTAAATTATGGTCATATACAACGGATTGCTAAGTTATTGTTTATTGTTAGTATACTTATTTAAAGGTTTAATGTGTTAAGCATTTGTGAGAAAAAAAATGTATAGAAGGATGCGTGGATAGGAAAACGGAAATATATAGCCTCCTTACTGTATTTCACTGTAAACTATGTATCCTACCGCTGTATAAGAAGTATCATATTACTGATGTACTTTATCTCCTATGGTTAATAGGAGAACAAATGTCTTTGTAATAATGTTATATAATGCACTCCTTCTATCAATAAAAAGAATTAAAAAAAACAAAAACTTCAATAATCGTTAGTTTTGATCTGCTGTCCATTGTCACTTACTACTTTTTATCGTTTACCAAGATTTTTATTTTATTAGCTCTTCTTTTTCCCCACCCTTTTTCATTGCAATTATTTGTATGTCAGTTGTATTTGGCTAATATATGCTACAGTGAAATAGATCAAAATAAAAGTCTGTTCTAAAGTAAAGTGCTTCTGTATGTTGTTTTGAAGCGTTGTGTAGAGGATCTGGCATTGACCTTATTTCAGAGTGCACTGGAAGTAAAGTGCTCTATTTAAATCTTTGGATTACAATTTGAAATTTAAAGGGACAGTAAAGAACCCCCCCCCCCCCCCAGATGTTCATGATTTAGATCAGGCACGGCTAACTGGCATCCACCTGCCCTAGTTTTTGTAGCCCCAAGGAATAACTGAGCTAAAAATCTGGACATTGTTAGGAAATATATTACTATTGTTTTTATTTTCATAGCCATACATTTTTTAAGGCTTTAAAAATATTGAAAATATTGATCCATGCAGCCAGGTAGTCACCAATATCTCTTTGTGAAATTAAATATTTCTAAGCTAAACAAAGTACAAACACAAATACACATATATACACATACACACACACAATAACATAAACATACACACATATATACACACTTGCATACATGCATACACATACACTCACACACATATACACACACTCACACACATATACACACTCGCATACATGCACACACATACACATACTCACACCCTACATACTCGCATACCCACACATACACAGATATACACAGACACACATATACACACACTCACATACATACACGCACATATACACACACACACACACACACAAACACACGCAGACGAGACGTGTGGGAGTTATTTACGGTCTTATCTTTAAAACTAAATTTCAAAGATAATTCACCATTATGGATTCCTCACAATGGGTGCAACCAGGGATAGGCACGAGCCACGGCTGTGGCGGACATTTTCTAAAGTAAAGACCTTTAGTGAAGGACACCAAGGTACATTTACAATTAAAACTATTATTTTATAATGCTGAATTTTATTATACTGATGCAGATACCACTGATCCTATAACCAGTCCTTGTCTGGCTATACACATGTGCCAGTGTCACTTCTGTGTCTTTGTATAGAGCTGGGTGTTATTATACAGATGCAGATACACATCCAGTATTTCACTCAGGCTTTATTTATTCCATAACGTATCACCCAATATTGCTAGCAGTCTCTTGACAAGCCACTAATTTTATTCACACTAAATATTTTCCCTTTCCTATTATTTAATCAGAAAGAAAAAATATACTAAGGTTATGATTTACACCCTTACTATATCTTTTATTTCTATTTAAATACTACTTATAATAAACCTCAGGTGCTGGGTAAAGTGCTTTACCTTTGCATATAAAGCTCCAGGGACACAGTGGCAGCTTGCTTCTTGAATCTTCCCTCTCTCTCTGTCTCACTCAGAGTCATTTTCTGGTACTAAGCGGCATCATGTGTGAGTGGCCACAACCCTGCAAAACGTGGCGCTGCATGTGTTAAGGAGGAGTCAGGACCAGTATTCATCTGTCTTACTCCTCCCTCCCCACAGCAAAATGGGCGGCGGACACTGCAAGGGCCAGTCACGGACACCAGTGTCCGTGTACAGACACCTTGCCTATGCCTGGGTGCAACACTTTTGTATGTTATATAAAATATGTGTGCTGTTTTGCTGACATAAATTAAGAGTGTAATAGTACTGTGATATTATGTATCATATACTGTTAATAATATGTGATTAAATATTTTATTTAAAATGTAATGTAAAAAAGCTTATTAGACTTTAAATTGGGTGCATAAGCTCTTCTCATGCACTTGCCTTCACTCATCCGCAATGGCCATATAATGTATTCCCTTCACTTAGTAAGGCATTGGGATCCCTCTGTCTCAATAAATCTTCTAATTCCTTTACTTTTTTATTCATAAATAGTTTATTAAATTATACAATACCTATTCCTGTTACTAATTTCTCACCACCTTTAGAGTGAAATCAGTTAAAGTGCCATAAAATATGTTGAGATCTGTGCATATCCTAAAAGGGCTAATTAAGTAAAAATAGTTTGCATAAAAATTTTTTTTAAAAATTGCTGGCAAGTATTTTTTTAAATAATTTTAAAAAATAAGCAAAATTACTTAAATAGTCATGCTGTCTGGAGCAGTCTACTCCACCCCCTTATCAGTGTTTAGACACAGGCATTGTATTTCAACTGAGTTCACAGCTTCTAGTCATGCTCCAGCAGATAATCCCTATGCATTTTTCCATTCTACCAAAAGAACAGTTACACTGTGTACAGTGCGTTGGGTTGGCACGATAGGAAGGTGTGCTGTATACACTAAATAGGCCGGAAATGAAGTTCAGGTTCTGCCCAGCAGCCTTTGACAGCTTTTCCTTTACCATTGCCACACAGGAATGGTAAAGTGAAGGTATCGCCTTCCTGCTAAAGGTGGTTAGAGATAGCACATGGTATAGTGGGTTCAGGGCCTCTAACATCTGCTTGAAGGGCTTTCCTTCAATCATTGAAAAAGTAGCACCACCGATAGTAATATACTGTCCAATAAGACATTTCACCTTATTGGACTGCTGTGTTGACATCCCCCTAGAATGGAAACCACCAAACTGCTCAAGGGTGGGCTGCTGCTTCCGACGAAGTCTGCCCTGACCTGCTGTTTTCTTGGACCCTGCTTTTGGGAGGACAGATGAGGTTGAAGCATGTCCTCTGGCCTGGCTGTTGGTATCACTACTACTGGAGGTCGATGCCAGTTTTGGGGTGCTAAGGCTTTCTGTGGCAGTGCTGCTCCCCCTCTGCTCACCAAGAAAAATAGCCTTATGTTATGAATTTGAGTGTTGGTTCATCCCTGAAATCGTAAGATGTCCCAACACTTTACCGCAGCTAATATCTTTGCCGCAATGTTATCACTTAGCAAATGTCCCACCTCCTACACTCTCAAAGTGCTCCCACACTTTCCCACAGCACTCAAATCCAGCTGCTGCACGCTGTGGGCAATGTGCGAAAAATAGAAATGGCAAGGGTATGTTATTCCTCTAGGGACCCCATTAATGCTTAAAATATTACTTTTGAAAGGGTAAACCTGGGCAGAGAGAAAGATCGGAGAGGAAAAGTGAGAGTGTAAAAGTAGACAGAGTTAAGAGAGAGAGTGGAGAAAAAACTAAAGAGTAAAGATATATAAGAGAAAAAAAAAGTGTAAAGAGGGGCCGATTTATCAAGTGCTGAATGGCCCCTGATGCCCCTGTTTCTGTGCGAGCCTTGAGGCTTGCCGGAAACAGCAGTTATGAAACAGTGGTTTTAAGACCGCTGCTCCTTAACTGGTCCACCTGCTCTGAGGCTGCGGACACCAATCTGCCCGATCTCATACGATCGGGTGCATTGACAACCCCTGCTAAATCTGCAGGGAGTGGCATTGCACAAGCAGTTCACAAGAACTGCTTGTGGAATGATAAATGCCGACAGCATATGCTATCGGCATTCATCAATGTCTGTCTGACATGACTGATGATAAATCTGCCCCATGGACTGAGAAAGAAGGGAGAGTAAAAATAAAGATTGAAAGAGGAGGGAGTTTAGCAAGAGAGTTAAGAGAGAAAAGTGAGGGATGATTATTAAAAAATAGCTTCCATGTTTGCTATGGCGTTCCATAACTTTCAGCAGAACTCTTCATTCTCTCAGTTCAACAACTTCCTTTTTTTATCCAGCTGCTGTTCCCCAGAACCCCTAATGTTTCTTCCTGTTATGCACTTATTTTTGTTAATTTATTACTGTATGTATACAATAAAAGAGACAAATAATAAAAATGACTGCCCATAAGGTGTTTTACAATAGCTAGTTTATATGCAAAGAGGGGGTGGGATAGTGGGTATGGGCGGGGAGAGGGTGAGTTGTGGACAGGAAGTGGGTGGGACAGGAAGTGGCTGGTAACATTTAGGCCTGGCCAGTTGCTTAGGACTTGAAATCATGAGCCCTGTATAATTATAACATATTCAGAATAGTGAGATATTGGCAATAAAACAAACCCCCCCATAAATTAACGTTTTACACAGTGCAAACTTAAAAAACCAGACTTTTGTAAAAGCCATGGCTACTATCTTCTATGAAATATCACAAAAACAAAATCTTGTTCCTAAAAACAAACAAACAACACGGCAAAAGCAAAAAAAAACACAAGATTTAAAATATATAATAAAACAATATCCCCACATACCCACAACTCCTATAGGTTTAATAGTAATGCGTTTTTTTTTTTGGTCTTTATTAAGAATGGAGATTGCAACGAAAATGAATATGTAGGCGTTACATGGGTGTTTATTGGGCGTAACATGGAAGTAACCTGTATTTCTTTCATGTAATTAGCAAGAGTCCATGAGCTAGTGACGTATGGGATATACATTCCTACCAGGAGGGGCAAAGTTTCCCAAACCTCAAAATGCCTATAAATACACCCCTCACCACACCCACAAATCAGTTTTTACAAACTTTGCCTCCTATGGAGGTGGTGAAGTAAGTTTGTGCTAGATTCTACGTTGATATGCGCTCCGCAGCAGGTTGGAGCCCGGTTTTCCTCTCAGCGTGCAGTGAATGTCAGAGGGATGTGAGGAGAGTATTGCCTATTTGAATTCAATGATCTCCTTCTACGGGGTCTATTTCATAGGTTCTCTGTTATCGGTCGTAGAGATTCATCTCTTACCTCCCTTTTCAGATCGACGATATACTCTTATATATATACCATTACCTCTGCTGATTTTCGTTTCAGTACTGGTTTGGCTTTCTACAAACATGTAGATGAGTGTCCTGGGGTAAGTAAGTCTTATTTTCTGTGACACTCTAAGCTATGGTTGGGCACTTTTATATAAAGTTCTAAATATATGTGTTCAAACATTTATTTGCCTTGACTCAGGATGTTCAACATTCCTTATTTCAGACAGTCAGTTTCATATTTGGGATAATGCATATGAATTAATCAATTTTTTTCTTACCTTAAAATTTGACTTTTTCCCTGTGGGCTATTAGGCTCGCGGGGGCTGAAAATGCTTCATTTTATTGCGTCATTCTTGGCGCGGACTTTTTTGGCGCAAATTTTTTTTTCTGTTTCCGCCGTCATACGTGTCGCCGGAAGTTGCGTCATTTTTTTGACGTTTTTTTGCGCCAAAAGTGTCGGCGTTCCGGATGTGGCGTCATTTTTGGCGCCAAAGGCATTTAGGCGCCAAATAATGTGGGCGTCTTTTTTGGCGCTAAAAAATATGGGCGTCACTATTGTCTCCACATTATTTAAGTCTCATTATTTATTGCTTCTGGTTGCTAGAAGCTTGTTCACTGGCATTTTTTCCCATTCCTGAAACTGTCATTTAAGGAATTTGATCAATTTTGTTTTATATGTTGTTTTTTCTATTACATATTGCAAGATGTCTCCGTTTGTCCCTGAGTCAGAAGCCACTTCTGGAAAAATGCTTAACTGAGTTTCAGTTCTACCAAAGCTAAGTTCATTTATTTTAAATGTTATAAATGTTTATCTTTAGCTATGGTTTGTGATAAGTTATTATGATATACTTTTACATGCAGATTCCATTAGTATTTATGCTTTATACATTTCCATTCTTAAGTGCAAGAAATGTTTAGAAGATTTATAAGAAATATTTTTTCTGATTAAGGCTATGTCGGACTTAATGCCTTCTAATACGATTTTTAGGTCTTTTTCACTTCTTTTTTAATTATTGAAGTTTCAAATGACCAACAACATACTGATTTATCCTTCTCTGATGATGTTTTTTTCTCTTTCAGAAATTCTCTTCATCAGATATTGACACTAACAAATCTACTTTTTTATATATTTTTTTTATTATTAAAGTACATTTGTTCTTTGTTGAAGAGGTGTTGATTATTTTGGATATTAAGGTAACTAGTTCTTTAAGACTAGCTGACACTATTTCTGCCTTTTTATTTCTTCTGTGATTTCAGAGGTTTTCTTTCCAATTCCCCATACTAGGGAATGGAATAGGCTGAGAATTTTCTTTTATTTTTAAACTATATTCTTTGTCAGCAGTTAAATTCAATTTGGAGGGTTCTCCAATTTATTGGAGCTAGCTCTACTCCTACTAATTATGCTATTGTTTTTATAGCAAAATAGTATTTATTTTCCTTTATATAGTTGTATCTTATTTTTGGAAAATTATTTAGTTTCAGGTACTTTTTCTTGGTCCTGTGATATTGCAATTGCTTAATTTTTTCTGTTTACTTTAAGATCAAGTATCAGATCATGATTTATTTTAGCATTGTTAAGGGACAACATTTACTAGACTAGGTGCCGTTGCATTTGTCTTGTTGTTTTGCATTTTGCAAGTCCTCTGTTTTGACTGGTCCTTTAAACTGGACTATCATGCTAATGATTTCATTTGTGTCTTTATTTTATTGAATATATTCGCAAATGAGGGTTAATCTATGTCTTTAGCTATTTTAGCTAGAAGAATTCTGTGATTTTTTTTAAAAAAGAAAAAGAAAATCCATATTTCTTTTGTTCTAAGATAATCAATTATAATTGGATTCAATTCTTTTTTTTTTTTTTTTTTTTTTTTTTTTTTTTTATTTAATTTTTATTGAGGTATAAAGTATGATTTAACAATTCAAGTGATAATTCGCAAGACATGTAAATACAGAAAGGTATCACATTAACACTGGGAGAAGAATATAAATATAAACAAAACATTAATATATTCAATATCACCAGATATAGTCCTGTCATACAAGGAAGACAATTATTATCTAGTCATGCGAATAGAAATAAGAAAATGTAACCTCATGTTTTCTGTTATATAGCATCCCCATTAGAGTATATTAACTTAAAGACATAACGCATGCCCCTAGAAAAATATAAAGGCCACTCTTGGACCTCCTGAAATATAACTATGTTGTAGTAGGGGCCTTGGGGAAAGGAGAACAAGGAAAATGGGCCTCTCTTGGACCCAGAATGTAGTTGAAGAAGGTAGGTAATCAACACTAACATATAGTGAGTTACTTTAACAAGTACCAGTTATATACTTATAAAGGAGTTACTGAGAGTGATGTATAGAAATTAATACACTGTAAGTGAGTTCCTTAAACAAGCAGCACCTGGGTATATATTATTATATTATTTAGACAAGCAGCTATTGGGTATACTAAAAGAAAAGGAATATTAGCTGATATTGAGCTGAATTAAAGTGTTCTGAATCTTTAGTAGTCTGAAACGTATTTGGACAGAAAGATGTTTGAGCGCTAGCATAGGGTTATGCCCTCTTTCAGCAGTAACAGTTAATGTGTTCTATCCCTTTAGCAGTCTGAAACATATGAGTAAGTTACTTGAACTACTTGAACTAGCAGCACCTGGGTTGATATTAGTAAGCTATTGAAACAAGCAGCTCCTGGGTATATCAAAAGCAGGGGGAATGTTACCTGATATTGGGCTGCGTTAAGGTTGGGCTAAGTCAATGTGTACCAAATCTTTAGCATTCTGAGACATATTGGGACGCTAGCACAGAGTTATGCTAAAATATTACTTTTACCCCAGAACAATATTGCCCTCCTGCAGCAGCGGTAACCGTAGCCATCTGTGTAGTTATCTAAGCAGTATTTTTACCCCAAGATAGTGCATTCTGATACATATTATAAAGAGTATAACAGACGCTGATTTAGCCAGTGCATTTATATCCTAGTTACGCTGACACAGAGTTATACCTCCTGTCCGCAACAGCTATTTATATTATATGCTAGCACAGAGTTAATAAACATATGATGTCCGTGTTCCAGTGGTCCAGGGTCCTGCTGCTGCAACGTGCGTTCACAGTGTCAATAGGATAACGTCAAGTATGGGTGAAGGGTTAAAGGTAAACAGACATACACAGAAAGACTTGCAGTGGAGTGTTACTGAGTTATGCAAGTCTAGTCGCAGCAGCTAGACACAACAATAAGCAGTTGTATAGATCCCAATAGCTCAGGACCCCACTTAAAAGAAAAAACACTCATCTAAATCGCAAGCATAAGGCCACAGCTGAGCGTATTATAAAGTCTATTTTGAGGGTAATTGTATACTAACTTCATTTTCCAGTCCATCTGAATAGGGTATTATGAAATTCAGTGTGCTGCGGCTGTGACCTGTCAGTCCGTGAGTAACTCTTTCTGACACCTACCGAAGGCTGTCTGATAGCCCCCAGGGTCAAAGGGCCGACAGTAGCAAGGTGCGTCCATGCTGATCATGGGTTGACAGAAAGCTCCCCGGGCTGGTAGTCGATCTCTCAAGCTCACTTTGTTCACCGGAAGACAATTATATGTGACCGTGAACCTCATCTCTGCGGCCCCGGACTCCACAGAAGCACTCTTCTTACGATAGGCAAGTTTCATCTCGGGTTGAGTCAGATCCCCCACTGTCACCCTCCTCTCGCTGGCATCTGTGAGGTGAGTTATTTCTGGGCCTGAGAATGCGGCAGTCGCTTCAGCGCTGGCTGCGCTTGCCATTTCAGTTGCGATCAGCTGTTGTCTGGGGATTTGCAGTTGCCTCTCGCTAACGACCGAGATCGCACACGGGTAGCCACCAATTGCTGGGGGGTACTTAACAGACAGGCTCAAGTGCGGTGCTACCGCAATCGGATCCTGAAGTTGAGGTGTTGTGCCCGATAAGCTTGTAATAGGCTCCTGAAGGCTTGTGTCCCTGTCGGTTTTCTCTGCAGGGTCTCCTGGCTTCATGTGTCTGTGCCCAACCTGTCTGACCAGCTCACGGAGTCCACCACACTCAGTTTCCCATGATTGTAGTATCTTCTCATGGTGATCTTGCAGCAGCCTTGTCACGGCTGCAAGTAGCATTTCAGCGCCAAACGCCATCTTTATTGGCTACGTGCTGATGAGAAAGGCACTGAAATCTCCTGCTGTCTATCTTGTACAGTAACAGTTGCACAAAATAAATATTGTTTAGTGTTGATTCCAGATGAAATGTATGAACAGTCTTGTGAAGCAGTGATAAACTCCTGCCTTGTAACCCAGTTTCCCGGGGGAGGTATAATGCGGCAGCCCTGGTCACGCAGACGGTCGGCCTTTCAAAAGGTAGCGATCACTTTGTGGCACAGCTGAAGAACATAGGCGATCAGCAATTTCGATGTGGATTTGTGTTTCCAACTATCTCAGACTATTTCAGAGCATAAATTTGTTCTGTTTTGGACGAATGTCCTGTAGTTAAGGCTTTTAAAGATAATTAGAGCCAGGAGCTCCATAAAAATGCGTCTTGCCGCTTCAGCTATAGGCTCCGCCCCCCGTCTGGATTCAATTCTTAACTGTTACTAGGGTCTTCAAGATTGAGTTCTAAGACTAAAACTTTAAGCTTATACTAGTTTGGTTGTTCTTATTAAGGAACGAATCCTGAGTTCTTTCCCAAGTAACATGTTTTTAATTGGGTTAGAAATTAGCTCCCTAATGTTGCGATGCACGTGCCGTATTCCAGCTTGGCTGGTAAGGGGCAGGTTAAGACTTCTTTGAAATTTATTTGGTTCTATTTTGTCCAAATTTCTTTGATTTTATTCCAGTAAGGCTAACACTTTCTTTCAGTGTGTTTCTGTCCTATATATTTTGGATACTGTTGAGGCATGGCTGGGTACCCATGGGGTTCAAGCGCTGCTCAGACCTGGAATCTTCTGGGGTTTTATTCCAGTTCCTTTTCTAGGAACTGGGTTTTGGAGTTTTATTCAAACTATTTTGCCTTTTTGTGGTCATTGATAGCATTATTTGTTTTCTTTAGATACAATAAATGCGTATTCTTCATTTTTCTGTTTTCATTCATATTATTTCCTGAGGATGTGGATTCTCATATGTTTCACTTGCTCTTCAGGACATAGTTAGAGGATCTTTTTTCAAAAGCTCTTGATTCCTCACGCAAGGGTCACCTTTTTTTTTTAGGTTCCCAGATGGTTTATGTCACTATCTTTATCAGACAAGGGACAATTTGTATTGGGTTCCGTCTGTCGGTACCTTTAGTCTCTATTATTTCCTTCAGTTGCTATATATGCATAGAAGTTTTTACAGCATTGGATTTAATTCCCTTTGCTCATTTTCAATGGAAAGATCTTTTCCAGCTTTTTATGAGTGTTGTTTCTTCAAGAACATGGTTGGAGGATCAATTAACCAAAAAGTTTGTTGATTCCTCAGAAAAGAGTAACCTTTTTTAGATTTCCGGATAGATTCAGTGTCCATGACTCTGTCTCTGTTGGACAGGAGACGTCTGAAATTGGTTTCAGCTTATCGAAACCTTCAGTCTCAATTATTCCCTTCGGTAGCCTTATGCATGGAAATTCTAGGTTCTTATGACTGCTGCATTGGACGTGTTCCCCTTTGCTCATTTTCACATGCGACCTCTTCAGCTCTGTATGCTGAACCAGTGGTGCCGGGATTATACAAAGATATCTCATTTAATATCTTTAAAACTGATTGTTCGTCACCCTCTGACGTGGTACAGACCACCATCGTTTAGTTCAGGGGGCTTCTTTTTTTCTTCCAACCTGGACTGTGATCTCAACAGATGCAAGTCTGACAGGTTGGGGAGCTGTATGGGGGTTTCTGACAGCACAAGGGGTTTGGGAAATCTCAGGAGGTGAGATTACCAATCAATATTTTGGAACTCCGTGCAATTTTCAGAAGCTTTTCAGTCATGGCCTCTTCTAAAGAGAGAATCGTTCATTTGTTTTCAGACAGACAAAGTCACAACTTTGGCATATATGAATCATCAAGGAGGGACTCACAGTCCTCTGGCTATGAAAGAAGTATCTTGAATACTGGTATGGGCGGAATCCAGCTCCTGTCTAGTCTCTGCGGTTCATATCCCAGGTATTGACAATTGGAAAGCGGATTATCTCAGTCGCCAAACGTTACATCCGGGCGAGTGGTCTCTTCACCCAGAGGTGTTTCTTCAGATTGTTCAAATGTGGAGACTTCCAGAAATAGATCTGATGGCTTCTCATCTAAACAAGAAACTTCCCAGGTATCTGTCCAGATCCAGGGATCCTCAGGCGGAAGCAGTGGATGCATTGTCACTTCCTTGGAAGTATCATCCTGCCTATATCTTTCCGCCTCTAGTTCTTCTTCCAAGAGTAATCTCCAAGTTTCTGAAGGAATGCTTGTTTTTTCTACTGGTGGCTCCAGCATGGTCTCACAGGTTTTGGTATACGGATCTTGTCCACATGGCTTCTTGCCAACCGTGGACTCTTCCGTTAAGACCAGACCTTCTGTCACAAGGTCCTTTTTTACCATCAGGATCTCAAATCCTTAAATTTAAAGGTAGGGAGATTGAACGCTTGATTCTTAGTCAAAGAGGTTTCTCTGACTCTGTGATTAATACTATGTTACAGGCTCGTAGATCTGTATCTAGGAAGATATATTATCGAGTCTGGAAGACTTATATTTCTTGGTGTCTTTCTCATCATTTTTCCTGGCATTCTTTTAGAATTCCGAGAATTTTTCAGTTTCTTCAGGATGGTTTGGATAAAGGTTTGTCTGCAAGTTCCTTGAAAGGACAAATCTCTGCTCTTTCTGTTCTTTTTCACAGAAGGATTGCTATTCTTCCTGATATTCATTGTTTTGTACAAGCTTTGGTTTGTATAAAACCTGTTATTAAGTCAATTTCTCCTCCTTGGAGTTTGAATTCGGTTCTGGGGGCTCTTCAAGCTCTTCCATTTGAACCTATGCATTCACTGGACATTAAATTACTTTCTTGGAAAGTTTTGTTTTCTTTTGGCCATCTCTTCTGCTAGAAGAGTTTCTGAATTATTTGCTCTTTCTTGTGAATCTCCTTTTCTGATTTTCCATCAGGATAAGGCGGTGTTGCGAACTTCTTTTAAATTTTTACCTAAGGTTGTGAATTCTAACAACATTAGTAGAGAACTTGTGGTTCCTTCATTATGTCCTAATCCTTAGAATACTAAGGAGAGATCATTGCATTCTTTGGATGTAGTTAGAGCTTTGAAATATTAAGTTGAAGCTACTAAGAATTTCCGAAAGACTTCTAGTCTATTTGTTATCTTTTCCGGTTCTAGGAAAGGTCAGAAGGCCTCTGCCATTTCTTTGGCATCTTGGTTGAACGCTTTAATTCATCATGCTTATGTCAAGTCGGGTAAATCTCCGCCTCAAAGGATTACAGCTCATTCTACTAGGTCAGTTTCTACTTCCTGGGCGTTTAGGAATGAAGCTTCGATTGATCAGATTTGCAAAGCAGCAACTTGGTCTTCTTTGCATACTTTTTACTAAATTCTACCATTTTGATGTGTATTCTTCTTCTGAAGCAGTTTTTGGTAGAAAAATACTTCAGGCAGCTGTTTCAGTTTGATTCTTCTGCTTATAATTTCAGTTTTCTTCATTATAAGATTTAAACTTTATTTTGGGTGTGGATTATTTTCAGCGGAATTGGCTGTCTTTATTTTATCCCTCCCTCTCTAGTGACTCTTGCGTGGAAGATCCACATCTTGGGTAGTCATTATCCCATACGTCACTAGCTCATGGACTCTTGCTAATTACATGAAAGAAAACATAATTTATGTAAGAACTTACCTGATAAATTCATTTCTTTCATATTAGCAAGAGTCCATGAGGCCCACCCTTTTTTGTGGGGGTTATGATTTTTTTGTATAAAGCACAATTATTCCAATTCCTTATTTTTTATGCTTTCGCACTTTTGTCTTATCACCCCACTTCTTGGCTATTCGTTAAACTGATTTGTGGGTGTGGTGAGGGGTGTATTTATAGGCATTTTGAGGTTTTGGAAACTTTGCCCCTCCTGGTAGGAATGTATATCCCATACGTCACTAGCTCATGGACTCTTGCTAATATGAAAGAAATGAATTTATCAGGTAAGTTCTTACATAAATTATGTTTTTAATGGGGAAACATCGTATTGACATTCTGATTTTAAAAGCCGCTCCATCTTGTATGCAACTTTTCAGCCATATCAGTCTCGCTAACTCTTCAGTAAAGAGATTTTCCATTGTGAGAAATCTACTGAATATACAGTGAAAATGAATTAACATACAGTATGGGCTCCATGTACTAAGCTGTCTGCGAGGTCTTCGTGACTATTTTCGTCTAAATTTCTGCGTGCGGATCAATAACCGTATGTACTATCCCACGAATCCATTGAAAACCTTATATTAAAAAACGGCGAGCGAACTTGCCCGCAAATCTTGAATTCTCGTCTTTTTTGTAGCTAGAAAATACTCGCTCGACATAAATCTCGCACAAAACAGGAATTACTAAACTATCTATTTCTACGCTCGTGAAATTCTCCGCACCTACCTCGTTAAAAATCCCTCGCCAGCTAATAGGTGGCGAGCACCATAATAAACAATAGGGTCTATCAGATCAACGCCTACAACTGATTTAAAAGAGGTGTACAATTGAATGTTTACTCACTTTTGATCCTGTTAGCCATATGGAGACACTTCTTCAACTTTATATTGTTCGTCTGATGCAAATGAGGGGTAGAAGGCAAATTCGTCAACCTGATGCCCCAAATCCGGTTCGAAGAAGGCGATTACGAGTACAGCGGGTATTCCTTCCTCGGGTTCCTTTAGATGCCCTTTCCGATCGAGAGGTTATTCAAAGGTTCCGTCTGGATCGACATTCAATATTGTCTTTATATTCTCAAATAGCACATTTTCTAGAGCCTGTGACGGCTCGTTCAAGGGCCATTCCCGGAATACTAAAGTTTCTTGCTGCCTTGCACTTTTTTGCCACCGGATCATTTCAGGCAGTGTCCAGCGTCATCATTGGTTTCAGTCAGTCTGCCTTTTCTCGTCATCTTTCCAAAGTTATCGATGCACTCATGCATATATTCCCAGAATATGTTTGTCTACCATCTACCACAGAAGAGTGGCAATCGATAAAGTCGCAATTCTACAGTGTGGCTGGAATGCCAAATGTTCTTGGGGCAATAGACTGTACCCATATTGCAGTTCGACCGCCACGGTTACGGGAGGAGATTTACCGCAACCGAAAGTCCTGCCATTCCTTGAATGTACAGATGGTTTGTGACCCCAAAATGAGAATTATCAGCGTGAGATCAAATTACCCTGGCTCCTGCCATGACGCTTATATCCTGCGGCAGACTGGACTGTACCAAAAATTCGAAAATGGGGAAATGCCAGAGGGATGGTTATTAGGTAAGCTTGAATTGAACTCAACCAAAAATTTTAAAGGTTTTCTAAAGAGCATGTAATTTTAAACGACTTTCAAATTGACTTTTTATTATTTTTATATCAATTGTTGAAAATCATATCTAGATATATGCTCAATAGCTGCCGATTGGTTGATGCACCTAGAGGCCTTGTTTGATTGGCTCACATTTGTGCATTGATATTTTTTCAACAAAGGATATATAAATAAATTCTGAAAAAAAAACACATTATATAATTAAATTTTTAAATTGTTACAAATTTATACTAATTTGACGCTAGCCTCAATAACTAATAAAAATTATTTTGTCTTTTTGGAATGACTTACATCAATATTTTTTTTTTTTAATTACAGGGGATGCCGGTTACCCTTGTTATGAATGGCTTCTGACACCCTATAATAACCCCCAACTCCGGAAACATATTCGTTTTAATGAAGCACACAAGAGCACAAGGGGTGTCATCGAAAGGACTTTTGGATTATTGAAAATGAGGTTCCGATGTCTGGACAGATCTGGCGGTGCAATGCAGTATTCTACAGAAAAAGTTGCAAGAATCATCTTAGTTTGCTGTGTCTTGCATAATATTGCCACCAAAAGAGGATGCCCCATTGATGACGATATTGCCATGCCTTTTAATGACTTTCCAGAAGAAATTTTCAGAGAAAACACCAATAGACGTGGCATGGCCACAAGGGATATGGTTTCTGACCAATATTTCGAAGTTTGATCTTTCTCTAACAATTTGTTCATCTTATGTAAATTGTGTTCTGCATTTTTTTTTGTTTTTTTCAAATAAAATTTGTGTGCAACATCATCATATTGTTATTTATTTGTAGCCCTTTTTCTAAACAAACCTTATTTTCATTGTTCACACCACAAAAATAAATGAAACAGATTTTTTTTTAAATGAAAATAATATAACAATTTATTTTAAGTTCAAAAGGCGACAAGAATAAGAATTATAACTATTTCTATCCTAATACAACTAATATATTTACATAACTAAAAAAGTTCAACATTTATCTATTCAAAAGGTTACATATTAGACTTACTATTCTACATTTAACCAGTGATTTTGTTACATAGTAATTGTATCAAATATAAATGAATCACAAAATTTGAGAATATATATATTGGTAGTGTTATCTGTGGTCAATGACCTAGGATATAGTGATGTACTAAAAAAAAGATTATCCCTGTCGATATATTTATATCGTCATTGTTCATTCCTCATGCAAAATTTATCGTTCCAACAGAAATTTAATATATTATAGGTTATTAATGGTTAGTCGGAACAACAATATTATTCATGTTACATAGTATTAGAAAAATAAAGATTCAACAAAAAAAAATGATACATTGTAAAAATAGTCATGCGTCAATTTGATTGACAAGTATAGTTGTGACGTCAGATACTAACATGTCGCTAACGGAGCCTTTCACAGCTGGAGAAATAGTCATTCTGGTATATGCAATGGAACGATATTTTCCTCATCGTATGGGAGGAGTTCGATTGGTAAAGCAGGACAGTCGTGATCATATTATATACGAAATGATAAGAAGGATGTATAGAGTATCAAAGATAAAAAGGACAAGACGTCAATGCCTAAGAAAGTACAGCGATTTGAGGCGTAGGGAAACTAATTATTACAATTCAATTAAACGACTAATAAGAAACTGTAAGTATAAATGTTTATTGTTACTTATAGTAACTTTCAATTTTAATAGTTATTGATAGTAAGTCCAATAACTGCGTCATCTTTTACCTTTCACCATTGATTGATTTTCAATAATAGTAGGAACAAGGGACAACACATTTGACTTTCAGTATTCCGTTATACCTTTTCTATCTGAACATTGAAAGAGAAAAATTATGTTCATTGTTCCTTTAGCTTTAATAGACTGTTATTTATAGTATCTTATTTTTTTATAAAGCTATTCACCTTTAAGTAAGCTATATACTTGTTGATTAAACTAGAATGTAGTGTTTAATAATCCTTTAATTAATAGAAATCTCAAAATCCAATTTTACATTGATAGTAGCATTCGATAATCGATTTAATCATATATTTTTAGTATTATTAATACAGAAAATGTTTTTTTTTAGTATATCTTCAACTTGCATATATGAAATTAAAATTAACATCTATTAATCATTACAACTATAAAAATAAAGTCAATTTTTACAAACAGATATGAAAAAATCAAAATCAAAAACTCAAAAAATTCCACGTTATTTAAGAGAAATAAGGATTGAAACGCCAAATAGTGGGATCACTTCACCACCCCTTCCTTTGACACTTATGGACATACCAATGACTCCCAAAAATAACAGAGCAGTGAAAAAAATGGCTGTCAACACTCAAAAAGGTACATAACTATAGAACAGCGTTAACAAGGTTTTATAAATTGTAAATAAAATAAATAATAATTAAAAAAAAATGATGTTTAATGATCTAATGCACATTTAGATATCCCTGGATGTTCTTATGAAGAAATTCCATCCTTTGAAAAAGAACCTAATTATTATTTTGATCTTGAGGTCGATGAGCCATGCACAAAAGATGATGATACTAATCTTGGAAGAGGTATTAGAATTTTTGTTTTTTAGGGAAGTGAAATATAGAAAAAATAATTTAATTTTAATTTTAATTTTTTATATATTTATAAAAAGGTCAACCTTTGGACAAAGCGGTACAAGTTGAAATAGAATTGGATGGCATGGTATATGCAACAAGTAATGATATTGGACAAAACATGTTTCCTCCTAAAAAAAATCTGATAGACAAAGGTATTTTATTTAGTTACCTTTGTCAAAAATAGAATAATTTTAAAAAAAATAAATTAAAAATTAAAAATGTTATTTATTTATTTTACTTTAGCCTCCGGTTCAAGCGATGCTTACACATTAGAGGAAAAAATTGTGCAGACAGAAAATGATATGGATATCATACCTCCCAAAGAAAATGAAGGTATATACAGATATCAATATATTATTTATATTTTGTTATGTGATTAATATGTGAATTTAATTTATTTTTATTTATTTTAAGGTATAGAAGTTTTTGAAGAAAAAATCGATGAAAGCACACAAACTTTTTTGGATGATAACTTCAAAATTAAATTGGCAAAAATTAGGTCTATAATGGGAATGTTGATGGAGCAAGTTGATTTTTTGTACCAGAAATATGGCATTTAGTATTTTTTTTTTAAATAAATCTTTTAAAACACTTTCTATTGTTTTGAGAAAAAAAATTACAAATTTAGAAACATCCAAAAAAAAAAAGGGATGATGAGTGTTTGTTATAAAAATTGAAATTTTTTTTTTATTTTTTTTTACCATTTCATAAAAAAAAAATATATTGTAAGCAATAAAAACAAAAATTCAATGAAAAAAAATTTGTATTCATTCTTTTTTCAAAAATTTTAATAAAAAACACAAAAATTTTTTTTTAAAAATATTAGTGCAACTGGAAAATATAAATATATTTTGAACAAAAATATAAAACAAATCAAAAAGTGCAACATCAAAAACAGTATAAACTCAAGTTATTAAAAAATTACAAATTTAGAAACATCCAAAAAAAAAGGGATGATGAGTGTTTGTTATAAAAATTGAAATTTTTTTTTTTTTTTTTTACCATTTCATAAAAAAAAAATATATTGTAATCAATAAAAAAAAAATTTCAATGAAAAAAAATTTGTATTCATTCTTTTTTCAAAAATTTAAATAAAAAACACAAAAATTTTTTTTTAAAAATATTAGTGCAACTCGAAAATATAAATATATTTTGAACAAAAATATAAAACAAATAAAAAAGTGCAATATCAAAAACAGTATAAACTCAAGTTATTAATACAATTAATAAAGATGTCTATCACTACTGTCCTGGCCTATTTGGTTCAGAAGGACCCTGTCTTTCACGAATAATGGACAGGAGAGAATTCATTGTTTGTTCTGCGAGGCGTAATGAACGGTTTATCTGTTCGTTGTGCTCCTCGTCCATTCGCCTCTGCCAATCAAACCTCTCTCTGTCTAACTGCAATTGTCTTTCTGCTAATGATGCACTTCGGTCCAGGTGTGCGATTAAAACATTCTGTAACTCTCTATGATCCACCCTATATTGTCTAGCAAGAGAGATCATTTCATTGAGACAGACATCATCCACTTCTTCAATTTCATTGTTGCCAGGTACCACAGGTCTTTCATTAGATTGTGTTTCCGCTGGCTCTACATTTCCTTGAATTGTTTGTTCTTGTACTTCTGCTTCATCAGGGACAGGTTCATGGATCTCCATTGGTTGAGCATCCATGATATCATCCAACAAATCTGGGGTCTCACTTCCATGATCCCTGGATTGAAGTTCCTCCTCCTCAGGTCTTTCTGGTTGTACAGCAACCAGGTTTAAGATGACCTCCCTCGATGACTCCTCTGTATCTGTGAAAATTAAAAATAAAAAAATAAATATATATGAATATATTAAGATTTTAATATCTATATAAAAATATAATGTAGATATATAAATATATATATATATAAAAAATATATATATATATATCTATATATATATTTTAAAAAAAATGTAAATTTTTTTTAACGATTTTAAAATATTTAGTAGCAGCTGTGAATATGTACTATGGAAAAAAGGCAGCACACACATGTCATTTGTAACTCAAATTCAACTGTTCATAACACAAAATTAAATAATCTTTTTTTTTTTTTTTTTAGAAAATTTAATGAAGCTTTTGTATTATTAAATGCTCTTTTTAATTTTAAATGACGAGTGATTGATGCCTTTTTATGATCTAAAATTCTAAATATATCTATCTATATATATAAATGTGTATATATATAGATATATTTATATATATATATATATATATATGTATATATATATATATATAGATAGCAATATATATATTTTTATTTATATAAATATATATCTTTATATATCCTAAAAATAATAATATATATGAAGATGTTGATATCTTGATATTTATGTATAAGAAGAAAATTAAAAAAAAAAGGAATGTATTAATAGTACAGATTCTCACCATCAAACAACCGTGGAGAACTTCCCGTCATGTTCCGAAAAAGATGTCCAAGGTCAGCTATGATAAAAAAAAATATATATATATATTAAAATAAAATTTCTTTAGTGAAAAATCCAAAATAAAAAAATTACAATAAAGCAATGTTATCTATATGGCCTAAGTGAGCAAAAACTACCACGCTTTTAAAAGAAAAAAAAAAAAAGGGAATTCAAGTAATTAGATTTTTTGAGAGAAAGCGAATTTCGGTTAGCTTTGACCAGTATGACCAGAGGAGAATGGAAAAAATGAAAATATATTGTTTACCTGTACCTCTACCAACACTGGTTTCAGGGGTGCTGGTACGGATATCTGGAAGTGTATCCGCTGATAAAAAGGTATGGCTAGCAGATGATGTGCTTCTTATCGTTTGCCCAATAACGACACCACCACTAGTCATCGATGTCCCAGAGGAGGTTGATGGAATGGCTGAAGCAGGGTCATCACCACCCCTAGCTGTCACGGATTGTGGTCGAGCTGTTAAGAGATAAATAAAATCAATCGTTATTCATGTTTCGATCCATAGAAGATTAATAAATAACTAATATTTAAAATTTTAAATAGTGGTTATTGAAAGGGACAGTGTAGCACACACAATAGTAACCAGGTTGAAGAATTTGAATGTAAAAATTAAATTTTTTTGTAGACACTCAAGGTTGTTTGTATTGAAACTGTTTTGTAAAGCTTGTTTCTAGTATTTAAAAAGTGTTGAGTACTTTGTTTGACATAAAACAATAGTCCTGTGTTTATGTAATCTTTCATTCTATTCATTATTCATTCTATTATATTCTTTAATTCTATTCATTCATTGTATTATGTATCAACAAGCTGTTATAAGTGTTATTTGAACTTGTCATTTAATTACCTTGTTAACAATTAACTGTAAACGAAAAAGAGTCGTCTGCTCATTTGCTAATTAAATGACAAGTTCAAAGAATACTTATAAGAGCTTGTTGATACATCATAAATTAGTTGAATGAATGAATAGAATGAATAGAATGAATAGAATGAAAGAATAATGAATAGAATGAAAGATTACATAAACACAGGACTATTGTTTTATGTGAAACCAACTATTCAAGTTTTTTTTAAATAATAGCATTTAAACACTCATTAATCCGCTTAAAAAACAATATCTTGATATTATATATACACTAATGTTGAGAGTGTGAGTGTGTATCTGCATGTGTAAGTGTATAATATTAGTGTGTGTGTATCTGCATGTATAAGTGTATATTTTTTGGTCTGTATACATGCTTGTCTAATGTATACTGTAACGTTTGTTTTTGTGAATTTGTCTACAAAAATATAGCACTGTATTTTCAAACGATCCTTGAATACAGAGCTCACATAGCAATAACAATATTGTTTGGCGCAGCTTTTGATTTGATGAATAGGGACATTAAACCACAAAAGATTTGTTCATCAGTCATAAAGAAATTAAGATTTTAAAATAGATCGAAATTTACTTCCATTAAAGGCGTCTATTAGCTAGTAAGCTGTTCTAAATATGCTTTTCATCAAAGGATATCAAGAAAATGAAGTAAATTAAAATAGAATTGTTATTTAGAAAGCAATACAAAAATAAAGCAGTAATAGGACTATAATCAAAATTGGCGCCAATAAATATTGATTTTCCAAAATATAATTAAATGTTAAATATTTTTATAAACCGACTCCACTGGAAAATTACAATATGATCATCATTCAATTTAAAAAATAGTAATTATATTAATGTTTTACATCTTCGGTCGCTATCACAATCATCTGTGATCATGAATATTACATTACATACGTTATTGGTTAAGCTATACAAAAATCTAACAGTAATCTGCATTGATGTAACGTAATCAAAATTGACGCACCAAAAAATTGATTTGAAAAAATATCTTTACAAGATAGATATTTGGATAAACCGACTCTAATGGATAATTACAATATGATCATCATTCAATTCAAATAATAGTAATTCGATAATTGTTTTACATCTTCGGTCGCTATCACAATCATCTGTGATCATGAATATTACATTACATACGTTATTGGTTAAGCTATACAAAAATCTAGCATTAATCTTCATTGATTTAACTTAATCAAAATTGACGCACCAAAAAATTGATTGGACAAAATATCTTTACAAGATACATATTTGTATAAACCAACTCTAATGGATAATTACAATATGATCAACATTCAATTTAAATTATAGTAATTCGATAAATGTTTTACCTCTTAGGTCGCTATCACAATCATCTGTGATCCCGACGATTACTTCTGGGCCTAGACGCTGCACCAGTCTCTGCTCGTAATCATTAAGATCAGCGACATAAGCTGTTCCACCTCCGGTAGCACGGGTTGAATTTTTTTCTTTTGCCAATTTGGCTTTTGCAAATCGTTTGATGTCGTTGTACCTTTTTTTAATTTGATCAACGTCCTTTTTCCCAGGTCCCTGAGCACTGACAGCATCACTTATCCGGGTCCATATACTTTTTTTACGGATACTAGACGTTTGCTTCGAACGACAACCAAATAAATAGTCATATGAGTCTAGCACCATATCGACAAGAACCAGGTTCTGCTGATGTGAGAAGTGGGGATTCTTCGATTTGGACTGTGAATCAGATCGAGAAGTAGCCATACTTAATTTATCGATAACAATAAAAGTCAGTAAAGCTTCAAGTTCTTGAAATATGCAGTCTGAAAAACTTTATTAAATAGAGCTTATATAGTGCTGCAATATGTTCCCGCGACAAAGCTGACGTTTCTGACACCTTGCAGTCACGTGGGACAAACATGACTGACAGTTTGTAAGCGATTAATAGTACATTCGCAAATAGCGAGGCGTCATATGTATGAATCATTCGCCAGTGCTCGATGCGGATTTGACGCGCCTTTTTTTTTTATAGTTTTTAGTACATATGGCGGGCGGGCAACATCTCGCTAGCTGCGAGTTAGAGCGAGTCGAGCAAACACGTTGTCGGCGAAAAAATTGATGCTTTAGTACATGGAGCCCTATATATTATTTTAACTGTTACAACACAGACTGTGCATTCACTTAAACAAAAAATTGTGTCTATATTGTGTAAACATGCTTTGAATAAATGTCCTTCCCCCATGCTGATATCCGAGATCACTGATGATGTTGGCGGACTTTTGCTTAATTATTATTTCCTATGGAAGGCAGCACACTTTCTTTTAAAACATCGCCAGACCTCATGGATTGAGAGACTTTTAAAGCAAAAAAGGAATTTCTTCTAGCTCTGACAATGTTTTTATCATTAGGGCCTTGGACAGAACAATGATAACTGAACATTTTAGTACCTCTCTGTGCAATCCTCTACTGGGAGCATGCTTTTTTCAAATCTTCCTGTTTATACAGCTTTTCTATAACCATAAATTAAGTATTGACATTTTCAGGATAGGTGGGGATATGTCAGGCAAAACCAGTTTTTTTTCAAAGGTCAAAATCATATTAAAGGAGCTACCTGTGAACAAAATTTAATACACAGCTCAGGTAAAATGGATTACTGGGAACACATTAACCCCTTAAAGGGACACTGAACCCACATTTTTTCTTTTGTGATTCAGATAGAGCATGAAATTTTAAGCAACTTTCTAATTTACTCATATTATCAAATTTTCTTCATACTCTCAGTATCTTTATTTGAAATGCAAGAATTTAAGTTTAGATGCCCATTTTTGGTGAACAACCTGGGTTGTTCTTGCTGATTGGTGGATAAATGAGTCCACCAATAAAAAAGGGCTGTTCAGAGTACTGAACCAAACAAAAAGCTTAGATGCCTTCTTTTTCAAATAAAGATAGCAAGAGAACAAATAAAAATTTATAAAAGGAGTAAATTAGAAAGTTGCTTAAAATTGTATGCTCTATCTGAATCACAAAAGAAAAAATTTGGGTTCAGTGTCCCTTTAAGGACAAGACCATTTTTCAATTTTCTTACCCTTAAGGACCAGGGCTATTTTTACATTTCTGCGGTGTTTGTGTTTAGCTGTAATTTTCCTCTTATTCATTTACTGTACTTTCTAAAGATACCATTATTTTTATCATATCTTATAATTTACTATAAAAAATTATGAAATATGATGAAAAAAATGAAAAAAACACACTTTTTCTAACCTTGACCCCCAAAATCTGTTACACATCTACAACCACCAAAAAACAACCATGCTAAATAGTTTCTACATTTTGTCCTGAGTTTAAAAATACCCAATGTTTACATGTTCTTTGCTTTTTTTGCAAGTTATAGGGAAATATATACAAGTAGCAATTTGCTATTGCCAAACCATTTTTTTTCCCCAAAATTAGCGCTAGTTACATTGTAACACTGATATCTGTCAGGAATCCCTGAATATCCCTTGTCATGTACATATATTTTTTTAGTAGACAACCCAAAGTATTGATATAGGCCCATTTTGATATATTTCATGCCACCATTTCACCGCCAAATGCGATTAAATAAAAAAAAATATTCACTTTTTCACAAACTTTAGCTTTCTCACTGAAATTATTTACAAACAGCTTGTGCAATTATGGCACAAATGGTTGTAAATGCTTCTCTGGGATGCACTTTGTTTAAAAATAGCAGACATATATGGCTTTGGCGTTGCTTTTTGGTAATTAGAAGGCCGCTAAATGCTGCAGCGCACCACATGTGTATTATGTCCAGCAGTGAAGGGGTTAATTAGGGAGCTTGTAGGGTTAATTTTAGTGTAGTGTAGTAGACAACGCAAAGTATTGATCTAGGCCCATTTTGGTATATTTCATGCCACCATTTCACCGCCAAATGCAATCAAATAAAAAAATGTTTTAATTTTTTCACAAACTTTAGGTTTCTCACTGAAATTATTTACAAACAGCTTGTGCCGTTATGGCACAAATTATTGTAAATGTTTCTCTGGGATCCCCTTTCTTCAGAAATAGCAGACATATATGGCTTTGGCATTGCTTTTTGGTAATTAGAAGGCCGCTAAATGCTGCTGTGCACCACACTTGTATTATGCCCAGCAGTGAAGGCGTTAATTAGGTAGCTTGTAGGGTTAATTTCTTTCATGTAAGTGGCAAGAGTCCATGAGCTAGTGACGTATGGGATATATATTCCTACCTGGTGGGTGCAAAGTTTCCCAAACCTCAAAATGCGTATAAATACACCTCCCACCTTACTCATACTTCAATTTTACAAACGTTGCCTTCGTTGGAGGATGGTAAAGCAAGGCGTGCGTGATTTCTTCTGTGACAGGCGCTTCTAAGCATTTGAAGCCCAGTTCCTCTCAAAGTACAGTGTTTGAGGGATGTTATGAGATTATCTGCCTAATGATGCCATGTTTTCACCTATGGGGAATCTATTCTAATGCTCTCTGTAAATTTGGTTGTGGGGATTCATCTGCCACCTCCCTTTACAGATCGACATTATACTCCTCTACCATTACCTCTGCTGATATGTTTCAGTACTGGTTTGGCTGTCTGCTATATGTGGATGGGTGACTTCAGGTAAGTATATATCTTTTTTAAGACACTCTCAGCTATGTTTGGCACTTTATATTTTTAAAGTTTTAAATATATATTGCATATATATTTGCCATGAGTCAGGTCTATGTTTATTTCCCTTTGCAGTCTAACAGTTTCAGTATGGAAAATTATGTTTGAGAGAAAGTTAGTATATTTTTTCTTACCTGAGGTTTCAGCTAGTTGTAACTTTGGTCTTTTTTTTCAAATTTTCGTGGGCAAATTAGGCTGGCGATGGCGCAAAATACTTCTATTTATTGCGCCATTCTTGGCGCAATTTTTTTTAGCGCAAAGGTTGTGTTTGTTGTGACTTGAGTCACGTCATTTCTTGTACCTTTGTTGACGGAATTTTTTTTGGTGCAACTTGTCTGTTATGACGCAAATTGTGTCATTTCCTGTTAACCTTTGCGGCAAAAAATTTTTCTTTGTATTTATGTCATCTTTGTTAGCGTCATTTTTGGCGCCAAAAAAATTGTTATATTAAGTCTTAAGTTTGCTTTGGCATATAAGTATTTTTTTTTTTTGTATATATTGATTTTTATTACATTTTTCACAATGCAAGGATACAATCAATGAAAACATATTGTCTGTAATAATATCCATCCTTACTTGACATTAATACATAAAAATAAACAACATATTAAACTTATCGGTCAATGCGGCATATAAGTATTTTTATATGCATTTTTTCCCATTCCTGAAACTGCTATTTTGAGGAAATTTGGATATTTTGTTTAAATATTATTTTTTCTTTTTTGTTACATTTTTTCAAGATGTCTCAAACTGATCCTGCCTCTAATGTTACTGTAGTAACCAGATTGCCTGAACACATATCTACCAAAGCTAAGTGTGTATGTTGTAAATTGGCTGATCTTCCTTCTTCAGTTCAAGTATGTGGCACTTGTTATGAGAAATTGTTTCACGCGGATAATGTTTCTGTAAGTACAATTACATCTACTGTTAAACCTTCACAGTCTAATTAATGTACATTATATTCCTGTAGATATTAAAGATTATATTGCTGCAGCCATAGAGAAGGCTATGACTGCTATTCCTCCTTCAAATAAACGTAAAAGGTTTCTTATTACTTCTCATAAATCTGATGAAGTTTGTATTGATTAACAGAATACTGAAGCATTGTCTGCTGATGAGGATTTCTCTGGCTCAGAGGATCCCACTTCAGACTCTGAAATTGATAAATCACCTTTTCTTTTTAAGATGGAATATATACGTTCTTTGTTAAAGGAAGTATTATTTACTTTGGGTATTGAGGAATCTAGTCCTCTTGATAACAAGAATAGCAAACGTTTGAATTCTGTTTTAGCTTTAGTGTAGAGATCAGCCTCCCACCTGACACATCCCACAATCCGTCCCTGACCCCTCTCAAACAGCTCTCTTCCCTCCCCCACCCCACAATTATCCCCACCATCTTAAGTACTGGCAGAAAGTCTGCCAATACTAAAATAAAAGGCTTTTTTAAAAAAATAATAATACATATTCTGCTGTGTAGGATACCCCCTCAGCCCCCAACCTCCCTTATCCCCCCCCCCAAACAGCTCTCTAACCCTCCCCCCTCTACCTTATTGTCCGCCGTCTTGGGTACTGGAAAGTGTCTGCCAGTACCCAGTTTGCATATAATCAGCCTTTTTTTTTAAAATATATTATTTTTTATTTACTTTTCTGTAGTGTAGCTTCCCCCCTCAATAACCAACCCCCACCCCCTCCCAGATCGCTTAGATAAAATTGTTCCCCCTCCTCTCAGCCTCCTTCCTTTTATTATTATTATTATCAGGTATTTGTAGAGCGCCAACAGATTCCGCAGCGCTTACAACTTTATTCCATAGTGTAGGGCTCCAACCCGCTCCCGCCCCTGTGCACGATCCTGCCCCCGCCCCTGTGCGCATGCCCGCATCCGTGCACGCTCCCGACATCACTGCGCATGATCCCGCCCCCCTCTGACGCAATCTACACCAGCGATGGCTGCCCACCCGCCTCCCTGCAATGACTCCTACCCACCAACGATCACACCATCGCTGGCCGATGCAGAGAGGGCCACAGAGTGGCCATCTCTGCATCAGTGTTTTAAAACAGGTATTGCAGTGATGCCTCAATATTGAGGCATCACGACAATACCTTGAAAGCAGCTGGAAGCGATCAGGATTGCTTACAGCCACTTTAAACCCCTAATGACGTACAGGGTACGTTGTTGGTCTTTAACGACCAGTTTGTGTATGACGTACCCTGTACGACGTGTCGTTAAGGGGTTAAAAGAGAGAAAAAAGTCACAGTACACAATCCCTTTAAAACAGAGATAGCTGTACCCCACATTCATAGTGAATTTTTTAGTCCATTTTGTGTTATAATCAAAACCCTTTCAATTAAAGGGACTGTAGTCAAAATGAAATTTCTTTCATGTAATTAGCAAGAGTCCATGAGCTAGTGACGTATGGGATATACATTCCTACCAGGAGGGGCAAAGTTTCCCAAACCTCAAAATGCCTATAAATACACCACACCCACAAATCAGTTTTACAAACTTTGCCTCCTGTGGAGGTGGTGAAGTAAGTTTATGCTACATTCTACGTTGATATGCGCTCCGCAGCAGGTTGGAGCCCGGTTTTCCTCTCAGCGTGCAGTGAATGTCAGAGGGATGTGAAGAGAGTATTGCCTATTTGAATTCAATGATCTCCTTCTATGGGGTCTATTTCATAGGTTCTCTGTTATTGGTCGTAGAGATTCATCTCTTACCTCCCTTTTCAGATCGACAATATACTCTTATATATACCATTACCTCTACTGATTCTCGTTTCAGTACTGGTTTGGCTTTCTACTACATGTAGATGAGTGTCCTGGGGTAAGTAAGTCTTATTTTTGTGACACTCTAAGCTATGGTTGGGCACTTTTATATAAAGTTCTAAATATTTGTGTTTAAACATTTATTTGCCTTGATTCAGGATGTTCAATATTCCTTATTTCAGACAGTCAGTTTCATTATTTGGGATAATGCATTGGAATAATCAATTTTTTTCTTACCTTAAAATTTGACTTTTTCCCTGTGGGCTGTTAGGCTCGCGGGGGCTGAAAATGCTTCATTTTATTGCGTCATTCTTGGCGCGGACTTTTTTGGCTCAAAAAAATTTTCTTTGTTATTTCCGGCGTCATACGTGTCACCGGAAGTTGAGTAATTTTTGACGTTTTTTGCGCCAAAAGTGTCGGCGTTACCGGATGTGGCGTCATTTTTGGCGCCAAAACCATTTAGGCGCCAAATAATGTGGGCGTCTTTTTTGGCGCTAAAAAATATTGTGCGTCATTATTGTCTCCACATTATTTAAGTCTCATTGTTTATTGCTTCTGGTTGCTAGAAGCTTGTTCTCTGGCATTTTTTCCCATTCCTGAAACTGTCATTTAAGGAATTTGATCAATTTTGCTTTATATGTTGTTTTTTCTATTACATATTGCAAGATGTCCCAGATTAACCCTGAATCAGAAGATACTTCTGGAAAATCGCTGCCTGATGCTGGATCTACCAAAGTTAAGTGTATTTGCTGTAAACTTGTGGTATCTGTTCCTCCAGCTGTTGTTTGTAATGAATGTAATGACAAACTTGTTAATGCAGATAGTATTTCCTTTTGTAATGTTACATTACCTGTTGTTGTTCCATCAACATCTAATACTCAGAGTGTTCCTGTTAACATAAGAGATTTTGTTTCTAAATCCATTAAGAAGGCTATGTCTGTTATTCCTCCTTCTAGTAAACGTAAAAGGTTTTTTAAAACTTCTCATTTTTCAGATGAATTTTTAAATGAACATCATCATTCTGATTCTGATAATGATTCCTCTGGTTCAGAGGATTCTGTTTCAGAGGTTGATGCTGATAAATCTTCATATTTGTTCAAGATGGAATTTATTCGTTCTTTACTTAAAGAAGTCTTAATTGCATTAGAAATAGAGGATTCTGGTCCTCTTGATACTAAATCTAAACGTTTAAATAAGGTTTTTAAATCTCCTGTAATTATTCCAGAAGTTTTTCCTGTCCCTGATGCTATTTCTGAAGTAATCTCCAGGGAATGGAATAATTTGGGTAATTCATTTACTCCTTCTAAACGTTTTAAGCAATTATATCCTGTGCCATCTGACAGATTAGAGTTTTGGGACAAAATCCCTAAGGTTGATGGGGCTATCTCTACTCTTGCTAAACGTACTACTATTCCTACGGCAGATAGTACTTCCTTTAAAGATCCTTTAGATAGGAAAATTGAATCCTTTCTAAGAAAAGCTTACTTATGTTCAGGTAATCTTCTTAGACCTGCTATATCTTTGGCGGATGTTGCTGCAGCTTCAACTTTTTGGTTAGAAGCTTTAGCGCAACAAGTAACAGATCATAATTCTCATAGCATTGTTAATCTTCTTCAACATGCTAATAATTTTATTTGTGATGTCATCTTTGATATCATTAGGGTTGATGTCAGGTATATGTCTCAAGCTATTTTAGCTAGAAGAGCTTTATGGCTTAAAACTTGGAATGCTGATATGTCTTCTAAGTCAACTTTGCTTTCCCTTTCTTTCCAGGGTAATAAATTATTTGGTTCACAGTTGGATTCTATTATTTCAACTGTTACTGGAGGGAAAGGAACTTTTTCTTTCATGTAATTAGCAAGAGTCCATGAGCTAGTGACGTATGGGATATACATTCCTACCAGGAGGGGCAAAGTTTCCCAAACCTCAAAATGCCTATAAATACACCCCTCACCACACCCACAAATCAGTTTTTACAAACTTTGCCTCCTATGGAGGTGGTGAAGTAAGTTTGTGCTAGATTCTACGTTGATATGCGCTCCGCAACAGGTTGGAGCCCGGTTTTCCTCTCAGCGTGCAGTGAATGTCAGAGGGATGTGAGGAGAGTATTGCCTATTTGAATGCAATGATCTCCTTCTACGGGGTCTATTTCATAGGTTCTCTGTTATCGGTTGTAGAGATTCATCTCTTACCTCCCTTTTCAGATCGACGATATACTCTTATATATATACCATTACCTCTGCTGATTTTCGTTTCAGTACTGGTTTGGCTTTCTACAACATGTAGAGGAGTGTCCTGGGGTAAGTAAGTCTTATTTTCTGTGACACTCTAAGCTATGGTTGGGCGCTTTTTTTATAAAGTTCTAAATATATGTATTCAAACATTTATTTGCCTTGACTCAGGATGTTCAACATTCCTTATTTTCAGACAGTCAGTTTCATATTTGGGATAATGCATTTGAATCAATAATTTTTTCTTACCTTAAAAAATTTGACTTTTTCCCTGTGGGCTGTTAGGCTCGCGGGGGCTGAAAATGCTTCATTTTATTGCGTCATTCTTGGCGCGGACTTTTTTGGCTCAAAAAATCTTTTCTGTTTCCGGCGTCATACGTGTCACCGGAAGTTGTGTCATTTTTTGACGTTCTTTTGCGCCAAAAATGTCGGCGTTCCGGATGTGGCGTCATTTTTGGCACCAAAAGCATTTAGGCGCCAAATAATGTGGGCGTCTTATTTGGCGCTAAAAAAATATGGGCGTCGCTTTTGTCTCCACATTATTTAAGTCTCATTTTCCATTGCTTCTGGTTGCTAGAAGCTTGTTCTTTGGCATTTTTTCCCATTCCTGAAACTGTCATTTAAGGAATTTGATCAATTTTGCTTTATATGTTGTTTTTTCTCTTACATATTGCAAGATGTCTCATGTTGCATCTGAGTCAGAAGATACTGCAGGAAAATCGCTGCCTGGTGCTGGAACTACCAAAGCTAAGTGTATCTGCTGTAAACTTTTGGTAGCTGTTCCTCCAGCTGTTGTTTGTATTAAATGTCATGACAAACGTGTTAATGTAGAAAATATTTCCTTTAGTAAAATACCATTACCTGTTGCAGTTCCATCAACATCTAATGTTCAGAGTGTTCCTGATAACATAAGAGATTTTGTTGCTGAATCTATTAAGAAGGCTATGTCTGTTATTCCTCCTTCTAGTAAACATAAAAAGTCTTTTAAAACTTCTCTTTATCCAGATGAATTTTTAAATGAACATCATCATTCTGATTCTAATGATTCTTCTGGTTCAGAGGATTCTGTTTCAGAGGTTGATGCTGATAAATCTTCATATTTATTTAAAATGGAATTTATTTGTTCTTTACTTAAAGAAGTCCTAATTGCTTTAGAAATTGAGGATTCTGGTCCTCTTGATACTAAATCTAAACGTTTTGACAAGGTCTTTAAATCTCCTGTAGTTATTCCAGAAGTTTTTCCTGTTCCTGGTGCCATTTCTGAAGTAATTTCCAGGGAATGGAATAAATTGGGTAATTCATTTACTCCTTCTAAACGTTTTAAGCAATTATATCCTGTGCCGTCTGACAGATTAGAGTTTTGGGACAAAATCCCTAAAGTTGATGGGACTATCTCTACCCTTGCTAAACGTACTACTATTCCTACGGCAGATGGTACTTCCTTTAAGGATCCTTTAGATAGGAAAATTGAATCCTTTCTAAGAAAAGCTTATTTGTGTTCAGCTAATCTTCTTAGACCTGCTATATCTTTGGCGGATGTTGCTGCAGCTTCAACTTTTTGGTTGGAAACTTTAGCGCAACAAGTAACAGATCATGATTCTCATAACATTATTATTCTTCTTCAACATGCTAATAATTTTATCTGTGATGCCATTTTTTGATATTATCAGAGTTGATGTCAGGTTTATGTCTCTAGCTATTTTAGCTAGAAGAGCTTTATGGCTTAAAACTTGGAATGCTGATATGTCTTCTAAATCGACTCTACTCTCCCTTTCTTTCCAGGGTAACAAATTATTTGGTTCTCAGTTGGATTCTATTATCTCAACTGTTACTGGTGGGAAAGGAACTTTTTTACCACAGGATAAAAAATCTAAGGGTAAAAACAGGGCTAATAATCGTTTTCGTTCCTTTCGTTTCAACAAAGAACAAAAGCCTGATACTTCATCCTCAGGAGCAGTTTCAATTTGGAAACCATCTCCAGTCTGGAATAAATCCAAGCCTTCTAGAAAAGCAAAGCCAGCTCCTAAGTCCACATGAAGGTGCGGCCCTCATTCCAGCTCAGCTGGTAGGGGGCAGATTACGTTTTTTCAAAGAAATTTGGATCAATTCTGTTCACAATCTTTGGATTCAGAACATTATTTCAGAAGGGTACAGAGTTGGTTTCAAGATAAGACCTCCTGCAAAGAGATTCTTTCTTTCCCGTGTCCCAGTAAACCCAGCGAAAGCTCAAGCATTTCTGAAATGTGTTTCAGATCTAGAGTTGGCTGGAGTAATTATGCCAGTTCCAGTTCTGGAACAGGGGCTGGGGTTTTATTCGAATCTCTTCATTGTACCAAAGAAGGAGAATTCCTTCAGACCAGTTCTGGATCTAAAAATATTGAATCGTTATGTAAGGATACCAACATTCAAAATGGTAACTGTAAGGACTATCCTGCCTTTTGTTCAGCAAGGGCATTATATGCCTACAATAGATTTTCAGGATGCATATCTGCATATTCCGATTCATCCAGCTCACTATCAGTTTCTGAGATTCTCTTTCCTAGACAAGCATTACCAGTTTGTGGCTCTGCCGTTTGGCCTAGCAACAGCTCCAAGAATTTTTACAAAGGTTCTCGGTGCCCTTCTATCTATAATCAGAGAACAGGGTATTGTGGTATTTCCTTATTTGGACGATATCTTGGTACTTGCTCAGTCTTCACATTTAGCAGAATTTCATACGAATCAACTTTTGTTGTTTCTTCAAAATCATGGTTGGAGGATCAATTCACTAAAAAGTTCATTGATTCCTCAGACAAGGGTAACCTTTTTGGGTTTCCAGATAGATTCAGTGTCCATGACTCTGTCTTTGACAGACAAGAGACGTCTAAAATTGATTTCAGCTTGTCGAAACCTTCAGTCACAATCATTCCCTTCGGTAGCCTTATGCATGGAAATTCTAGGTCTTATGACTGCTGCATCGGACGCGATCCCCTTTGCTCGTTTTCACATGCGACCTCTTCAGCTCTGTATGCTGAACCAATGGTGCAGGGATTACACAAAGATATCTCAATTAATATCTTTAAAACCGATTGTACGACACTCTCTGACGTGGTGGACAGATCACCATCGTTTAGTCCAGGGGGCTTCTTTTGTTCTTCCGACCTGGACTGTAATTTCAACAGATGCAAGTCTTACAGGTTGGGGAGCTATGTGGGGGTCTCTGACAGCACAAGGGGTTTGGGAATCTCAGGAGGTGAGATTACCGATCAATATTTTGGAACTCCGTGCAATTTTCAGAGCTCTTCAGTCTTGGCCTCTTCTGAAGAGAGAATCGTTCATTTGTTTTCAGACAGACAATGTCACAACTGTGGCATACATCAATCATCAAGGAGGGACTCACAGTCCTCTGGCTATGAAAGAAGTATCTCGAATTCTGGTTTGGGTGGAATCCAGCTCCTGTCTAATCTCTGCGGTTCATATTCCAGGAATAGACAATTAGGAAGCGGATTATCTCAGTCGCCAAACGTTGCATCCGGGGCGAATGGTCTCTTCACCCAGAGGTATTTCTTCACATTGTTCAAATGTGGGAACTTCCAGAAATAGATCTGATGGCTTCTCATCTAAACAAGAAACTTCCCAGGTATCTGTCCAGATCCCGGGATCCTCAGGCGGAGGCAGTGGATGCATTATCACTTCCTTTCAAGTATCATCCTGCCTATATCTTTCCGCCTCTAGTTCTTCTTCCAAGAGTAATCTCCAAGATTCTGAAGGAATGCTCGTTTGTTCTGCTGGTAGCTCCAGCATGGCCTCACAGGTTTTGGTATGCGGATCTTGTCCAGATGGCCTCTTGCCAACCGTGGACTCTTCCATTAAGACCAGACCTTCTGTCGCAAGGTCCTTTTTTCCAACAGGATCTCAAATCCTTAAATTTAAAGGTATGGAGATTGAACTCTTGATTCTTGGTCAAAGAGGTTTCTCTGACTCCGTGATTAATACTATGTTACAGGCTCGTAAATCTGTATCTAGAGAGATATATTATAGAGTCTGGAAGACTTATATTTCTTGGTGTCTTTCTCATCATTTTTCCTGGCATTCTTTTAGAATTCCGAGAATTTTACAGTTTCTTCAGGATGGTTTGGATAAAGGTTTGTCCGCAAGTTCCTTGAAAGGTCAAATCTCTGCTCTTTCTGTTCTTTTTCACAGAAAGATTGTTAATCTTCCTGATATTCATTGTTTTGTACAAGCCTTGGTTCGTATAAAACTTGTCATTAAGTCAATTTCTCCTCCTTGGAGTTTGAATTTGGTTTTGGGGGCTCTTCAAGCTCCTCCGTTTGAACCTATGCATTCATTGGACATTAAATTACTTTCTTGGAAAGTTTTGTTCCTTTTGGCCATCTCTTCTGCCAGAAGAGTCTCTGAATTGTCTGCTCTTTCTTGTGAGTCTCCTTTTCTAATTTTTCATCAGGATAAGGCAGTGTTGCGAACTTCTTTTGAATTTTTACCTAAGGTTGTGAATTCCAACAACATTAGTAGAGAAATTGTAGTTCCTTCATTATGCCCTAATCCTAAGAATTCTAAGGAGAAATCATTGCATTCTTTGGATGTTGTTAGAGCTTTAAAATATTATGTTGAAGCTACTAAGACTTTCCGAAAGACTTCTAGTCTATTTGTCATCTTTTCCGGTTCTAGAAAAGGCCAGAAAGCTTCTGCCATTTCTTTGGCATCTTGGTTGAAATCTTTAAATCATCATGCCTATGTTGAGTCGGGTAAAACTCCGCCTCAGAGGATTACAGCTCATTCTACTAGGTCAGTTTCTACTTCCTGGGCGTTTAGGAATGAAGCTTCGGTTGATCAGATTTGCAAAGCAGCAACTTGGTCTTCTTTGCATACTTTTACTAAATTCTACCATTTTGATGTGTTTTCTTCTTCTGAAGCAGTTTTTGGTAGAAAAGTACTTCAGGCAGCTGTTTCAGTTTGAATCTTCTGCTTATGTTTTCATTTAAACTTTATTTTGGGTGTGGATTATTTTCAGCAGGAATTGGCTGTCTTTATTTTATCCCTCCCTCTCTAGTGACTCTTGCGTGGATAGATCCACATCTTGGGTAGTCATTATCCCATACGTCACTAGCTCATGGACTCTTGCTAATTACATGAAAGAAAACATAATTTATGTAAGAACTTACCAGATAAATTCATTTCTTTCATATTAGCAAGAGTCCATGAGGCCCACCCTTTTTTGTGGTGGTTATGATTTTTTTGTATAAAGCTCAATTATTCCAATTCCTTATTTTTTATGCTTTCGCACTTTTTTCTTATCACCCCACTTCTTGGCTATTCGTTAAACTGATTTGTGGGTGTGGTGAGGGGTGTATTTATAGGCATTTTGAGGTTTGGGAAACTTTGCCCCTCCTGGTAGGAATGTATATCCCATACGTCACTAGCTCATGGACTCTTGCTAATATGAAAGAAATTAATTTATCAGGTAAGTTCTTACATAAATTATGTTTTTACCACAGGATAAAAAATCTAAAGGTAAATTTAGGTCTAATAATCGTTTTCGTTCCTTTCGTCACAATAAGGAACAAAAGCCTGATCCTTCACCCACAGGAACGGTATCAGTTTGGAAACCATCTCCAGTCTGGAATAAATCCAAGCCTTTTAGAAAGCCAAAGCCAGCTCCCAAGTCCACATGAAGGTGCGGCCCTCATTCCAGCCCAGCTGGTAGGGGGCAGATTACGATTTTTCAAAGAAATTTGGATCAATTCAATTCACAATCTTTGGATTCAGAACATTGTTTCAGAAGGGTACAGAATAGGCTTCAAGATAAGGCCTCCTGCGAGAAGATTTTTTCTTTCCCGTGTCCCAGTAAATCCAGCGAAGGCTCAAGCATTTCTGAAATGTGGCTGGAGTAATTATGCCAGTTCCAGTTCTGGAACAGGGGCTGGGGTTTTACTCAAATCTCTTCATTGTACCAAAGTAGGAGAATTCCTTCAGACCAGTTCTGGATTTAAAAATATTGAATCATTATGTAAGGATACCAACATTCAAAATGGTAACTATAAGGACTATTCTGCCTTTTGTTCAGCAAGGGCATTATATGTCCACAATAGATTTACAGGATGCATATCTGCATATTCCGATTCATCCAGATCACTATCAGTTTCTGAGATTCTCTTTCCTAGACCGGCATTACCAGTTTGTGGCTCTGCCGTTTGGCCTAGCAACAGCTCCAAGGATTTTTACAAAGGTTCTCGGTGCCCTTCTGTCTGTAATCAGAGAACAGGGTATTGTGGTATTTCCTTATTTGGACGATATCTTGGTACTTGCTCAGTCTTCACATTTAGCAGAATCTCATACGAATCAACTTGTATCGTTTCTTCGAGAACATGGTTGGAGGATCAATTTACCAAAAAGTTCATTGATTCCTCAGACAAGGGTAACCTTTTTAGGTTTCCAGATAGATTCAGTGTCCATGACTCTGTCTTTGACAGACAAGAGACATCTAAAATTGGTTTCAGCTTGTCGAAACCTTCAGTCTCAATCATTCCCTTCGGTAGCCTTATGCATGGAAATTCTAGGTCTTATGACTGCTGCATCGGATGCGATCCCCTTTGCTCGTTTTCACATGCGACCTCTTCAGCTTTGTATGCTGAACCATTGGTGCAGGGATTATACAAAGATATCTCAATTGATATCTTTAAAACCGATTGTACGACACTCTCTGACGTGGTGGACAGATCACCATCGTTTAGTTCAGCGGGCTTCTTTTGTTCTTCCAACCTGGACTGTGATTTCAACAGATGCAAGTCTGACAGGTTGGGCAGCTGTTTGGGGGTCTCTGACAGCACAAGGGGTTTGGGAATCTCAGGAGTTGAGATTACCAATCAATATTTTGGAACTCCGTGCAATTTTCAGAGCTCTTCAGTCATGGCCTCTTCTAAAGAGAGAGTCGTTCATTTGTTTTCAGACGGACAATGTCACAACTGTGGCATATATCAATCATCAAGGAGGGACTCACAGTCCTCTGGCTATGAAAGAAGTATCTCGAATACTGGTATGGGCGGAATCCAGCTCCTGTCTAATTTCTGCGGTTCATATCTCAGGTATAGACAATTGGGAAGCGGATTATCTCAGTCGCCAAACGTTACATCCGGGCGAATGGTCTCTTCACCCAGAGGTATTTCTTCAGATTGTTCAAATGTGGGGACTTCCAGAAATAGATCTGATGGCTTCTCATCTAAACAAGAAGCTTCCCAGGTATCTGTCCAGATCCAGGGATCCTCAGGCGGAAGCAGTGGATGCATTGTCACTTCCTTGGAAGTATCATCCTGCCTATATCTTTCCGCCTCTAGTTCTTCTTTCAAGAGTAATTTCCAAGATTCTGAAGGAATGCTCGTTTGTTCTGCTGGTGGCTCCAGCATGGCCTCACAGGTTTTGGTATGCGGATCTTGTCCGGATGGCCACTTGTCAACCGTGGACTCTTCCGTTAAGACCAGACCTTAAATTTGAAGGTATGGAGATTGAACGCTTGATTCTCAGTCAAAGAGGTTTCTCTGACTCTGTGATTAATACTATGTTACAGGCTCGTAAATCTGTATCTAGGAAGATATATTATCGAGTCTGGAAGATTTACATTTCTTGGTGTCTTTCTCATCATTTTTCCTGGCATTCTTTTAGAATTCCGAGAATTTTACAGTTTCTTCAGGATGGTTTGGATAAAGGTTTGTCTGCAAGTTCCTTGAAAGGACAAATCTCTGCTCTTTCTGTTCTTTTTCACAGAAAGATTGCTAATCTTCCTGATATTCATTGTTTTGTACAAGCTTTGGTTCGTATAAAATCTGTTATTAAGTCAATTTCTCCTCCTTGGAGTGTGAATTTGGTTCTGGGGGCTCTTCAAGCTCCTCCGTTTGAACCTATGCATTCACTGGACATTAAATTACTTTCTTGGAAAGTTTTGTTTCTTTTGGCCATCTCTTCTGCTAGAAGAGTTTCTGAATTATCTGCTCTTTCTTGTGAGTCTCCTTTTCTGATTTTTCATCAGGATAAGGCGGTGTTGCGAACTTCTTTTAAATTTTTACCTAAGGTTGTGAATTCTAACAACATTAGTAGAGAAATTGTGGTTCCTTCATTGTGTCCTAATCCTAAGAATTCTAAGGAGAGATCATTGCATTCTTTGGATGTAGTTAGAGCTTTGAAATATTATGTTGAAGCTACTAAGAATTTCCGAAAGACTTCTAGTCTATTTGTTATCTTTTCTGGTTCTAGGAAAGGTCAGAAGGCCTCTGCCATTTCTTTGGCGTCTTGGTTGAAATCTTTAATTCATCATACTTATGTCGAGTCGGGTAAAACTCCGCCTCAGAGGATTACAGCTCATTCTACTAGGTCAGTTTCTACTTCCTGGGCGTTTAGGAATGAAGCTTCGGTTGATCAGATTTGCAAAGCAGCAACTTGGTCTTCTTTGCATACTTTTACTAAATTCTACCATTTTGATGTGTTTTCTTCTTCTGAAGCAGTTTTTGGTAGAAAAGTTCTTCAGGCAGCTGTTTCAGTTTGATTCTTCTGCTTATAATTTCAGTTTTTTTCATTATAAGATTTAAACTTTATTTTGGATGTGGATTATTTTCAGCGGAATTGGCTGTCTTTATTTTATCCCTCCCTCTCTAGTGACTCTTGCGTGGAAGATCCACATCTTGGGTATTCATTATCCCATACGTCACTAGCTCATGGACTCTTGCTAATTACATGAAAGAAAACATAATTTATGTAAGAACTTACCTGATAAATTCATTTATTTCATATTAGCAAGAGTCCATGAGGCCCACCCTTTTTGTGGTGGTTATGATTTTTTTGTATAAAGCACAATTATTCCAATTCCTTATTTTTGATGCTTTCGCACTTTTGTCTTATCACCCCACTTCTTGGCTATGCGTTAAACTGATTTGTGGGTGTGGTGAGGGGTGTATTTATAGGCATTTTGAGGTTTGGGAAACTTTGCCCCTCCTGGTAGGAATGTATATCCCATACGTCACTAGCTCATTGACTCTTGCTAATATGAAAGAAATTAATTTATCAGGTAAGTTCTTACATAAATTATGTTTTTCATGATTCAGATAGGGCATGCAATTTTAAACAACTTTCAAATTTACTTTTAGCATTAAAATTGCTTTGTTCTCTTAGTATTCTTTGTTCAAAGCTAAACCTAGGTAGGTAGGCTCATATTCTAATTTCTAAGCCCTTGAAGACCGCCTCTTATCTCAGTTCATTTTGGCAGTTTTTTTTTTACAGCTAGACAGTGCTAGTTCATGTGTGCCTTTTAGATAACATTCACCTAGATTACGAGTTTTGCACTATTCCGGGTGCATAAAGAACGCAATAAAATGAGCAGTATCACACTTTCCATAGTGATGCCATTACGAGTTACTGAAAAACCTCCTTGTGCTGTGCTTTATGGTTCATTAAGCTTCATACTGCACAAAAGCCAAGGGCTGAGTTTACGTGCTTGTGCACACTTTCCCCCATAGACATCAATGGGGAGAGAGTGTTAGAAAAAAAACACCTGCGATCGCGGAATATCAAATCGCCGTAATGCAACCCCATTGATGTCTATGGGGAAAAGAAAGTTAAGTTTAAACCTAACACCTTAACATAAACCCCTAATCTAAATACCCCTTATCTGCTGCTCCCCGACATCATGACACCTAAATAAAGTGATTAACCCCTAATCTGCCGCTCCCTGACATCACAACACTAAATAAACCTATTAACTCCTAAACCGCCAGCCCCCCCCCCCCACTGCAAATAATAAATAAACCTATTAACCCCTAAACCGCTGACCCCCCATCGCAACTAATAAATAAACCTATTAACCCCAAAACCGCCAGACCCCCACATCGCAAAACACTAAATTAAACTTTTAAAACTAACATTAAACTATAAATTGACCTAACATTACTATTCTAATAAAATAAAATAAAAACTACCAATTAAAAAAACCTAAATTACGAAAACTAAAAAACTCTAAGATTACAAAAATTAATAAAGGAAATGATCAAAAATAAAAACAATTGCACCTAATCTAATAGCCCTATAAAAATAAAAAAGCCCCCACAAAATAAAAACACCCCCTAACCTACAATAAACTATCAATAGCCCTTAAGATGGCCTGTTGTAGGGCATTGCCCTAAGTTAAACAGCTCTTTTACCTAGAAAAAAAATACAAAGTCCCCCAACAGTATGGTTTTGTATGGGCATTGCCCTTAAAAGTGTATTCAGTTATTTTACTGCCCTTAAAAGGGCATTCAGCTCTTTTACAGTGCCCAAAACCCTAATCTTAAAAAAAAAACACCCAAAAAAAACTAACACTAAACCCAGAATATTTGTTCACGGTTCCGGACATCCATCTCCATCCAGGCGGCGAGAAGTCTTTATGCAGGTGGCGACATCTTAATTCATTGCGGGGGCATCTTCTTTCTTCATCCTGGCTGCTCGTAGCGGAGCTATCCAGGACCGGCGATGACATCCTGTGCGGAGCGTCCTTGTCATACGATCACTGCCGTCGACTGAAGTTGAATGCAATCTACCTGTTTAAAAATGGCGTACCTTGCATTTCTATTGGCTGATTTGATTCTTAAAATTCAAATCGGCCAATAGAATGAGAGCTACTGAAATCCTATTGGCTGCTCAAATCAGGGGAATGGACTGTTACAGAAGCATTAGTTATTTTGTTGTGAAGAAACTTATTTCCCAGCAGCAATGCCTGAACCAGCCAAGCCAGCGCCTAAGAAGGGCTCCAAGAAAACTGTAACAAGTATCATTTCATAAAGGGTTAACTCTGTTCAGTTTTGAGAAAACTATTTTCTGAGGCAGGTTTCCTAGCATATTGTGTACTGTAATTAAGTTTGTGATAAGCATTCACTGCTAGGTGATAAGGACTCAATTGTTTTCTTGTGTGTACTTGTTATCTGCGGTGGCCTGTCCAAGGGCTTTGTCTAAATGTGTGATGGGGGATTTTATGCTTCCCCCCCTGGGAGTGCCCTGTGTGCATGTAACCTAAATAAAAAGCAGGCTGGGCATCCCAGTCCTCAGTTCTTGGTTGTCCCTCAATCGCAGCGTTGACTCGTTTTTGTGGGCAGAAGGGTATCCTAGCTGTACTACAGCTAAGGGGGATTATTCTACATTTGCGAGACTCATATAGAATACTATGGAAAGCAGTTCCTCCCCTCTTCAGCAATAGGAATCCAGGCTACTAAGCGGTCCATCTCTCAGCGAGACTAAGGGTAACCGTAACATTTGGCGGCAGCGGTGGGATTTTTCCTGGATTTCCTAGGAGAGGTACAGAACGGATGGAGAGCGCTTACGAAAAATTGAAGCGTACAACCCTAAAGGATTTACTTGAAAGCAGAGGGGGGTACGCCAGCAACCGGCCGAGGAGAGAGCTGATCGCAGAATTGACCGAACTGGATCAGAGCTTCACAATGGCGGAAACACCGACCACGATTAGTGACGAAAAAACCAGGATTGTTCGGGAGAGGCTCTCACTGTACGGGCCGAACCCCTCCATGGAATTGGTACAGCAGTTGATGGCGGAAGCGGACAAGGATATACGAGAGACTCGAGCCCACGAACTCAACCTAGCGAACGCACACCGCAATGCTGAAGCCCCGCAGGTAATCATCCCTGTCGAAAATGCTGGGAGGCCCAAGATACCCTTATGCGGCATTTCGACCCTTCCTAGAGAGCGAGACAGGGATTGATGAATATTTGGCGGACTTCGAAAGGCAATGTGCCCTGCACCAGATTCCCAACAGGGAGTGGCCCACGATATTGTCTGGGAAACTATCCGGGCGAGCCCTGGAAGCCTTTCGTACTCTGGGTGCTGAGGAAGTGACACAGTATGAGCTAGTTAAGGAGACACTGTTGCGACGGTACGCAGTAACTCCGGACGCGTATCGCCGACAGTTTCGGGGCACGAAAAAGAAGCCTAACGATACCCATATGGAATGGGCGCACCGAATGCGGAGAGCGGCAAATCACTGGATGAGCGGAAGTAAAGCGGTGACTGGTGAGGAAATTTTACAATTGTTTCTCTTAGAACATTTTTATAATGGCATGGAACAGCAAGGGAAGGAATGGCTGCGAGACAGGCGACCTTCTACCTTAGAAGAAGCAGCCAAATTGGCCGATGAACATTATGACTCCCGTCTTCACGAACCCAGAGAGGTTTACCGTGCACCCCCTCGTGCTGAATTCCGAGCCCCGGTGCCCGCAGGGCCCGCCCGACACTCAGGACCACCCAATAACAGCTCTGAGTGTCCCAGACCGACTTGCCACCGATGCAAGCAACCAGGGCATTTCATGGCTAGCTGCCCCCTTAATACGCACCAGACACCCAGGAATTACAATTACCCCTCTGGGGCATATCGTCCGGCCCGGACCCTCTGTGTTAACCAAGAGGCCCCTATGGAGGAATATTTGGGGCCGCTTCACGAGGCGGACCCTGTATATGCTGCCTCAGATAACCGCCAGCACCATCGGCAGAAGGTATGGCTCGAGGGGCGATCTACCGAGGGATTGAGAGACACAGGGGCTACTATCACGCTGGTACAGAGTCATTTGGTGCCGGAGCACAAGCGATCTGGACAGACTGTGGCCGTTAGAGTGGCGGGGGGGGATGTGTACAAAATTCCAACAGCTAAAGTGCATCTTGATTGGGGAGCGGGAAAGGGGGCTGTGAACGTGGGCATAATGGATAATTTACCTGCCGAAGTACTACTGGGCAATGATTTGGGCCCCATGACTTCTGCCTATGCTCCAGTATGCAACAACGAGGCGGACCCAGTGACTACACGGGCCCAAGCCCGGACGGAGCGAGAACTCTCACCAGTGCGGGAGACACAGGTAAGACCTACCCCGACCTTGCCTGACATGTTAGGCCCCATACCCTGGGACACCCCAGATGCTTTCGAGACAGAGTCTAAGACTGACCCGACCTTACAAAAGTACCGGGAACGAGCAGAGACCGGAGGGGGCGGGGCAGATAATGAAACATTCTTATGGGAAAAAGGGAAACTATACCGCTGGACAGAGAAAAGGGGACAGCGTAGGCGACAGCTGGTAGTGCCCCACAAATACCGTCAAGAAATCCTCAAGATAGGCCACGACATCCCCTTAGCAGGCCACCTAGCTGTAACCCGTACCCTACACCGCATTACTCACACGTTCTTTTGGCCAGGGGTACACGCTGACGTTAGAACTTACTGTAACACCTGCGATGTGTGTCAACGAGTAGGAAGGCGAGGCGATCACCCTAAAGCCCATCTAGTAAATATGCCCATTGTAGAGGAACCCTTCAGCCGGGTTGCTATTGACCTAGTGGGACCACTGGCTACCCCTAGTCCCTCCGGTAAGCGCTACATTCTTACCGTAGTGGACTACGCTACCAGGTACCCAGAGGCTGTCGCCCTATCCAACATACAAGCGGATACGGTAGCGAATGCACTAGTACAGGTGTTCTCCCGGGTAGGATTTCCAAAAGAAATCCTATCCGACCGAGGCACCCAATTTACGGCTGAATTGACCCAACAACTCTGGCAGGTTTGCAAAATTAAGTCCCTCCTGAGCTCCCCATACCACCCCCAGACGAACGGGCTGTGTGAGAGGTTCAATGGGACCCTCAAGCAAATGCTCAAGACGTTCACTCAGGAATACCGAGACTGGGAACGCTTCCTGCCGCACCTCCTTTTTGCTTATCGGGAGGTGCCCCAGGAAACGACAGGGTTCTCTCCCTTCGAGTTGCTCTACGGAAGAAAGGTACGGGGACCCCTAAACCTGATCCGGGAGCACTGGGAGGGAGAGATGGAGACTGACGGTGTCCCCATTGTGCCATACGTGCTGGAACTCAGGGACCGAATGGAGCAATTAGCCAAATCCGTGCGGGCTAATCTCCAGTCGGCCCAGAGAAGACAGAAAGTATGGTACGATCGGGGGGCCCGAAAGAGAATCTTTACCATAGGACAAAAGGTGTTAGTACTTAAGCCGGTGAAGACAGACAAATTGCAGGCGTCCTGGCAGGGCCCCTACCAGATCGTAGAGAAAAGGGGAGACACCACTTATGTGATAGCTAGCTGCCACGACAACAATCTTAGAAAGACATTCCATGTAAACATGCTCAAGGAATATTTTGAGCGACCAGAGAACGTGACGGCCGTATGTTGTTCCCCTCAGGAAGGCCCCGACAGTCTACCCATTCCAGACCTATTAGAAAAGAGTCTCCCCACAGGTATAGTGGCTCAGGTTCAGATAGGAGACCGACTTAGCCCCACTGAAAGGGAGCAGCTCAACCAACTCCTACAGTCCAAACACCTCACCTTCTCCCCGAAGCCAGGGTACACTACTTTAACCACCCACCAGGTAGATACTCCGGGACAAGCTCCCTTGCGCCAGGCTCCGTACCGAATCCCCGAAGCAGTTAGGATAGGAATGAAGAAGGAGATCGATGAGATGCTCCAACTCAGGGTAATTGAGCCCTCCGATAGTCCCTGGGCCTCCCCAGTTGTCTTGGTGCCCAAGAAAGATGGGACCACCCGGTTCTGCGTAGACTATCGGAGGCTCAATGAAAAGACCGTGACGGACGCTTACCCTATGCCCAGGGTAGACGAGCTACTCGATCGTATAGCCAGGGGAAATTACCTGACCACTATTGACCTCTGCAAAGGTTACTGGCAGATTCCCCTGGCCCCGGAGGCTATCCCCAAGTCGGCATTCGTCACCCCATTCGGCTTATATCAGTTTAGGGTAATGCCGTTTGGGATGAAGAATGCCCCAGCTACATTCCAGCGCTTGGTGGATAGGCTCCTGGATGGCTTCCAGAGTTTTGCTTGCGCCTACCTGGACGACATAGCGATCCACAGTGAGTCATGGGAGGACCACTTAGCTCACATAGGAATGGTTCTGGATCAGATCCGGGCTGCTGGCCTGACTCTGAAGCCAGAAAAATGCCACTTTGGGATGGCCGAGGTACAGTACCTGGGTCACCGGGTGGGGTGTGGAAAGCAGCGACCAGAGCCGGCCAAGATAGAAGCTGTCGCCAATTGGCCCACCCCCATCACTAAGACTCAGGTCCTAGCCTTCCTGGGCACGGCAGGGTACTATAGACGGTTCGTACCAGACTACAGCACACTTGCCAAACCCCTGACTGACTTGACCAAGAAGAACTTACCTCGACAGGTCCTGTGGTCTCCCCACTGTGAAACGGCTTTCCAGGCTCTCAAAAATGCTCTAATTAACGCTCCTGTCTTGGCGGCTCCAGCCCTTAACAAACGTTTTATCGTCCATACAGATGCTTCCATGTTCGGGCTGGGAGCCGTCCTCAGCCAAGTAGGCGAAGATGGAGGGGAGCATCCAGTTGCCTACATCAGCCGGAAGCTCCTGCCCCGCGAAGTCAGCTATGCAGCGGTCGAAAAGGAGTGTTTGGCTTTGGTGTGGGCATTAAAGAAATTGACTCCCTATTTATATGGGCAGGAGTTCACTCTGGTCACCGACCATAACCCGTTGGTGTGGCTGAACCGGGTCTCTGGAGATAATGGCAGGCTATTACGTTGGAGTTTATCGTTGCAACCCTTCAATTTCACCATTACTTACAGACCTGGGAAACAGAATGGCAACGCCGACGGGTTGTCCAGACAAACCGACCTCAGCCCCGCATAACCAGCGGTCTGGACAGCCTTAGTCTGCCCCGAAAAGGGGTCAGACCGTGTCTGCCAGAGTGTTCCACAGAAAGGGAGCACTGTTACAGAAGCATTAGTTATTTTGTTGTGAAGAAACTTATTTCCCAGCAGCAATGCCTGAACCAGCCAAGCCAGCGCCTAAGAAGGGCTCCAAGAAAACTGTAACAAGTATCATTTCATAAAGGGTTAACTCTGTTCAGTTTTGAGAAAACTATTTTCTGAGGCAGGTTTCCTAGCATATTGTGTACTGTAATTAAGTTTGTGATAAGCATTCACTGCTAGGTGATAAGGACTCAATTGTTTTCTTGTGTGTACTTGTTATCTGCGGTGGCCTGTCCAAGGGCTTTGTCTAAATGTGTGATGGGGGATTTTATGCTTCCCCCCCTGGGAGTGCCCTGTGTGCATGTAACCTAAATAAAAAGCAGGCTGGGCATCCCAGTCCTCAGTTCTTGGTTGTCCCTCAATCGCAGCGTTGACTCGTTTTTGTGGGCAGAAGGGTATCCTAGCTGTACTACAGCTAAGGGGGATTATTCTACATTTGCGAGACTCATATAGAATACTATGGAAAGCAGTTCCTCCCCTCTTCAGCAATAGGAATCCAGGCTACTAAGCGGTCCATCTCTCAGCGAGACTAAGGGTAACCGTAACATGGACGTTGCTTTACAGGCTAAAATGCTTGTGGTATAGCTATACCGCTAAGACTTTTAATATGCGTTACCGGCCATTCCACGCGCAATGGCCAATTTCTCAGCGGCATAGCCGTACCGCACCATAACGCAAAACTCGTAATCTAGGCCATTATGCTCACTCACATGGAATTATTTATGAGTCAGCACTGACTGACTGAAATGCATGTCTGTGAAAAGAACAGAGATAAGGGGGCTTTCTGTAGAAAGTTAGATACAAGTTATTCAGAGAGGTAAAAAGTATATTAATATAGCAGTGTTGATTAAGCAAAACTGGGGAATGGGTAATAAAGGGATTGTCTATCTTTTTAAACACTAAACATTCTGGAGTAGACAGTCCCTTTAATGAGTTTCACACATAAAACAGATTTACTTAATTTTGAAGTTATAGAAAATTACATTCTATTTACATTCCAGTTCTTCTTCACAATAAAGCCAAATCACTTGGCTCCTCTTCTTATTGATAGACCTCATAGGAGTATACACAGTTCTTAACATTATATAGATTATTTTAATATACATTCTTTGCTTTTAGTAACAACCAATAATCAGGTTCACTGCTTTTTAGCTTTCACTGTCATGGTTTGCTTTCATCACTGAAAATATTTTCCCTTTATATTTGTAGAGAGCAGAAGACATTTTGCATTATTTGTGCTTCATTTTTCTTTGCATCCCATGTGTTTGCTTTTACGTTTAACTGTTACTACATTAGTGCATGATTCACCTGTGCCCATTGTATGATCGCAGAGAAAATACAGACTTCCTGTCAGCTCAGTTGTACTTGTCAGAGTTGATGTGATCATGTTTCATTTAGAAGCACAATATCCTCTTGATAGGAAATACAAAATACAGATGTCATTGTGCGTAAAGTACATATCTTCTGCTGGCATTTGGCTTCAGTGTAAAGACCTCAGGCTTATGTGTCAGTATCTCTTAAGATAACTTTGTAACTGCACCTATAAAAATATTCTGTGCCAGTGTATATGCCTTTATTAAATAACAAGAGAATACCTAGTTTACAAATATGCACCTCCTCCATATTCTTATGTCTGTTTTGTATTTTAGTATTTTTTTCCCCCTCCTTCCACTGTCTCTTGAACTTTTTCACTCTGGCCCTGATAGTCAACGGATTCTCCAGGTTGGAGAGAAATTTTTAAAAGAAAAAGGGCGAAACTCGCCAGCACTGTGAGATCTCTCATATTTCTGTATATGAAGGAGAGGCAAGCTCAGTGCAATATAGCACTGCATGATATGAGAGTTTTGTTACACTTTTATATTATTATACATTTCAGATTGTGTCCTTTCAGTAATATTGCAGTTTCTTTTTTTATATTTTAATACATTTAGAATTAGATCTAGCATTGACTTTACAAATTCTGGTTATGTTTTGAAAGTTTCTTTGTTATTTTAACAAATTAGGATCAATATAGCAACCGCGCTAAATAACTCACATATTGTACGTTGAAAGTAAACAAAATTTGTGCTTAAAGTATTTGTATGCCCCAAGACCTGGGGCATATTTATCAAGCTCCGTATAGAGCTTGATGCCCTGTGTTTCCGGCGAGCCTTCAGGCTCGTCGGAAACAGAAGTTATGAAGCAGCGGTCTAAAGACTGCTGCTCCATAACCTGTCCGTCTGCTCTGAGACGGCGGACAGAAATCAACCAGATCGAATACGATCAGGTTGATTGACACCCCTGCTAGCGGCTGATTGGCCGCAAATCTACAGGGGGCAGTATTGCACCAGCAGTTCACAAGAACTGCTGGTACAATGATAAATGCATAGAGCGTATGCTGTCGGCATTTATCGATGTGTAGCGGACATGATCTGCTATATCGGATCATGTCCGCTCGCATCATCATAAATAGGCCCCCTAGCGTAAAATGTAAGGGTTAAAACATTTTCACCAAACACATCATAAACATATCAAAATAAACTATTACACTCATATTAAAAAAAAGTTTCATATAAATATTAATACAATATTTTTATAAGGGTTATCAGTTTCACTGGTTTTACTATTTATAGGTATGTGTTTATGTAAAATTAAAACATTTTTATTCTATAAACTATTAACAACATTTCTGCCAAATTGCAAATAAAAATATTGTCATTTAGAGCGTTTATTTTCAGAAAATGACAACTGGTCAAAGTATCAAAAAACATTGCAGTGTTTTCAGACCTCGAATAATACAAAGAAAATAAGTTTAAACAACACTATGCTAATGTTTAAATAAATTTTTAAACAACACTATGCTAATGTTTTAACTTCGGAAAGCAATACTGTATTTGGTGGAATAACCCTGATTTGAAATCACAGCTTTCATACATCTTTTCATGCTCTCCACCAGTCTTGAACATTGCTGTTGGGTGACTTTATGCCACTCCTGGTGCAAAGGGTCAAGCAGTTTGGCTTTGCTTGATGGCTTGTGACCATCCTTCTTCCACTTGATCACATTCCATAGGTTTTCAGTGGGGTTACACCCCATGCTTCCTGAAGCACCTCTCAAAAGTTGGATTGGCTTGATGGGCACTGGCATACATATCATATAGTCTAGCTGGTCCCACAACAGCTCAATAGGGTTGAGATCTGGTGACTGTGCTAGGCACTCTATTAAAGACAGAATACCAACTGACTGCTTCCTCCCTAAATAGTTCTTGCATAGTTTGGAGCTGTGGTTTGGGTAATTGTCCAGTTGTAGGAGGAAACTGGCTCCAATAAAGCACTGTCCACAGGGTATGGAATGGTGTTGCAAAATGGAGTTATAGCCTTCCTTCTCCAAGGTCCCTTTTACTCTGTATAAATCTCCCACTTAACCACCACTAAAACATCCCCAGATCATCACATTGCATCAACCATGCTTAACAGATGGTGCCAAGTACTTCTCCAGCATATTTTCATTTGGTCTGTGTTACATAAATGTTCTTCTTTGTGATCCAAACACCTCAAACTTAGATTTGTCTGTTCAGAACACATTTTTCAAACCTTCCTCTGTACAGTGTCTGTGTTCTTTTGCCCATCTTAATCTTTTCATTTTTATTGGCTTTTTCTTTGCAAATTTGTCTAGAATACCCAGCATCCCAGAGTCGCCTCTTCATGGTTGATGTTGACACTGCTGTTTTGTGGGTTCTATTTAATGAAGCTGCCAGTTGAAGACCTGTGAGGCGTCTGTTTCTCAAACTAGACACTGTAATGTATTGGTCCTCTTTTTGTTCTGGTTAGAGCCAGTTTGTGCTTTCCTGTGAAAGGAGTAGTAGTGTTGTATGATATCTTCAATTTCTTAGCAATATCTCCCATGGATAAGCCTTCATTTATCAGAACAAGAATAGACTGTCCTGTAATCAAACCCACAATTGCTGCTGTTCCAAATACTCAGCTAGTCTAATGAAGGCCATTTTTATTGCTTCTTTAATCAGCACAATAGTTTTCAGCTGTGCTAACATAATTGCAAAAGGGTTTTCTAATGGTCAGTTGGCCTTTGTAAATGATAAATTTGCAAACACAACGTGCCATTAGAACACAGGACACATGGTTGCTGATAATGGGCCTCTTTACGCCTATGTAGATATTCCATTACAAATTAGCCATTTCCAGCTACAATAGTCATTTACAACATTAACAATGTCTAAACTTAATTTCTAATCAATTTGATGTTATTTTAATGGGGAAAAATAGCTTTTCTTTAGAAAACAAGGAAATTACTCAGTGACCCCAAACTTTTTAATGCATACAGTGGGGCAAAAATGTATTTAGTCAGCCACCAATTGTGCAAGTTCTCCCACTTAAGAAGATGAGAGAGGCCTGTAATTTTCATCATAGGTATACCTCAACTATGAGAGACAAAATGTGGAAACAAATCCAGACAATCACATTGTCTGATTTGGAAAAAATGTATTTGCAAATTATGGTGGAAAATATGTATTTGGTCACCTACAAACAAGCAAGATTTCTGGCTCTCACAGACCTGTATCATCTTCTTTAAGAGGCTCCTCTGTCCTCCACTCATTACCTGTATTAATGGCACCTGTTTGAACTTGTTATCAGTATAAAAGACACCTGTCCACAACCTAAACAGTCACACTCCAAACTCCACTATGGTGAAGATCAAAGAGCTGTCAAAGGACACCAGAAACAAAATTGTAGACCTGCACCAGGCTGGGAAGACTGAATTTGCAATAGGCAAGAGGCTTGGTGTGAAGAAATCAACTGTGGGAGCAATAATTAGAAAATGGAAGACCACTGATGATCTCCCTCGATCTGGGGCTCCACGCAAGATCTCACCCCGTGGGGTCAAAATGATCACAAGAACGGTGAGCAAACATCCCAGAACCACACGGGGGGACCTAGTGAATGACCTGCAGAGAGTTGGGACCAACGTAACAAAGGCTACCATCAGTAACACACTACGCCACCAGGGACTCAGATCCTGCAGTGCCAGAAGTGTCCCCCTGCTTAAGCCAGTACATGTCCGGGCCCGGCTGAAGTATGCTAGAGAGCATTTGGATGATCCAGAAGTGGATTGGGAGAATGTCATATGGTCAGATGAAACCAAAGTAGAACTGTTTGGTAGAAACACAACTTGCCGTGTTTGGAGGAGAGAGAACACCATACCTACTGTGAAGCATGGCGGTGGCAACATCATGCTTTGGGGCTGTTTCTCTGCAAAGGGAACAGGACGACTGATCCGTGTACATGAAATAATGAATGGGGCCATGTATCGTGAGATTTTGAGTGCAAACCTCCTTCCATCAGCAAGGGCATTGAATATGAAACGTGGCTGGGTCTTTCAGCATGACAATGATCCCATACACACTGTACGGGCAATGAAGGCGTGGCTTCGTAAGAAGTATTTCAAGGTCCTGGAGTGGCCTAGCCAGTCTCCAGATCTCAACCCCATAGAAACCTTTGGAGGGAGTTGAAAGTCTGTGTTGCCCAGCGACAACCCCAAAACATCACTGCTCTAAAAGAGATCTGCATGCAGGAATGGGCCAACATACCAGCAACAGTGTGTGACAACCTTGTGAAGACTTACAGAAAACGTTTGACCTCTGTCATTGCCAACAAAGGATATATAACAAAGTATTGAGATGAACTTTTGATATTGACCAAATACTTATTTTCCACCATAATTTGCAAATAAATTCTTTCCAAATCAGACAATGTGATTGTCTGGATTTGTTTCCACATTTTGTCTTTCATAGTTGAGGTATACCTATGATGAAAATTACAGGCCTCTCTCATCTTCTTAAGTGGGAGAACTTGCACAATTGGTGGATGACTAAATACTTTTTTCCCCACTGTATGTATGTATGTATTTATCTTTTGGAGCTACATTTCCCATGATGCTCAGCCAGCTGAAATGTTGGCTGAGCATCATGGGAAATGTAGTTCCAAAAACTCTGGAGGTCCACAATTGATTTACCCCTGGTCTAGATTTAAGAAAACCTGCATGAAAACTAATATCTTACAGAAAAAAAAATTGCTGCAACATCACAACTGGAAAACTGGGGAATTACTAAATATTTGTACTGATCCCTCATTACAGCGGCCGCACATAGAATGAGTTACACTGTGAAAGATACCAACAACAAAAAAGACACCCTTAAATCCTTACAGACCAAAACCAATTAAAAAAAAAATTATTCCTCTCTAAAACAGTCCACTCTAAAATATGTGCAAAAGAAAACTTTCACTAATTTCTACCAGTTGTATGTGTTTTCTTTGGAGCAAGCTGCATTTGGCACATTGCGCTACTCCAGTTGCAGGCAGAGATTTCCTTCCCTTCATAAGTGGCACTGACTTGGCAATCATTTTGGTATTGTACTAGTGACACTTTTGTCAGGGTCAGCCCCTTTTTCCTTATGTGCTGTGATTTAGTTTTAGGTTCTCATTATGTGCACTGACTCATGCAGGAAGGGAAGAGGTATATGTATGGGTGGAACCCACCACTCAATATTATGTGAGGTGAGTTTGTTCAACAGTAGTAATATGACTTTACTTTGAATGTGAAGAAATTGATTTATTAGTAAGTATAAATCTTGTTTTTATTATATAGATAGTTTCTACCACAGTGATTATTTGCTTAAATATGCTATTTATATATAAACAGACTTAAAGGGACATTAAATGCTAGATAGAATGATGCATTCAAAGAAAAGATTAGTCAGAGAATAACATGTAGATCTATTTTAAAGTTTCATTATCTGTTTAAATATTGACAAAAATAAGTGTACAGTTCTAGTGTCTATAAAACAATGGGAGCTGCCATGTTGTAACTTAGGTTACCTTCTCTGCTGTGGCCAATTAGGAACAGTTATAAATAGGTCACTAGAGTGTGCAACCAATGGAATATAACAGTGTTCTGCAGTTCCATTTCTATCAGGAAAAAAGCTCACAATTTTAGAATAGAATTACAGGAAATCTGGACAAAATAAGTAATAAGAGTATATTACAGAATTTTTATAATATATATATATATATATATATATATATATATATATATATATATATATATATATATATATGATTTATCATTTTATGTTACCATCTCAAAGTGTTTAATGACATTGTACTCTAAACGTTTCTTGACTTTAATGTATTTCCAGTAATCGGTTTTATCTTCTTTGCCTGTATTTTTAAAATAACTGCTTATGCTTTTTGAACCTACCACCTAAACTGAAAAAGATAAACATATTCGTATTGTCTATAGAAAAGCTATGAAAATGAGAGGCAGCAAGCAGCCATCAAGATTCAATTGGGGGTTGGAAAGATAGGTAATAAAACTTTCATTTTGAATGGATAGGTAATAAAACTTTCCTCTTGAATTGCTTTCTTTAAATATTGGCCGTTGTGTGCAGACAGAGAGAAGGCCATAATGTATAGAGAGATAGGTAAGATTAGAAGGTCTGCTATGTTTTTGTATGCTCAGCCTATTTGTAGGGGCATGTTCTTAAAAACCATGGATTGAGACTTCATTCATCAAAAACGGCTATTTCATATACAAAATAAACTTAAAGGAACATTTTTCAATATATTTTTACTCTGCAGCTAGTGCTACTATAACAAGAATATGTGGGAGCACATTAAGGGGAACCTAATTTCACAGTGCAATGTCACTTTAAATAGGACATTGACGGAGTATGGTGGTCTCAGATTAACTTTGACAACAAATTGATACAGATTGGTAGCTCTGTATGAATAAAGAGACTGGAAGAAAGACTGATTGGCAGCAAAGGGGAGTGCAGTCCTTTAATAATACAACTTTTTACCACATCTTTTTATGTCAATACTTAATTTATTTGATTTTTAAATTAGTTTTATTTTGTGTGCCATATAGTAATGTATGCTTCTTCTGAGCATACTTAAAGGGACATGAAACCCAACATTTTTTTTCATGATTCAGATAGAGAATTACATTTTAAATAACTTTACAATCTACTTCTATTATTTAATTTGCTTCCTTCTCTTGTAATGCTTTGCTGAAAGGATTATCTAGGTAAGCTCAGGAGCAGCAAAGAACCTACGTTCTTGCTACTGATTGGTGATTGCATATATATATGGATTGTCATTGGCTCACCCATGTGTTCACCAGTAGAAACTAGTAGTGCATTGCTGCTCCTTCAACAAATGATACCAAGAGAATGAAACAAAGTAGATAATAGAAGTAAATTAGAAAGTTGTTTAAAATTGTATTCTCTATCTGAATCACGAAAGAAAAGTTTTGGGTTTCATGTTCCTTTAAATGCAGGGAATGCCCCTTTGTCAGATGCACTGTTCTCAAGTTAAAAACTGCCTTGATAGAATTCCATCTAACGCTTCATAGTACTGGCGAGATTTATTTGAGATAATTGGGCTGGTCAGCCAATAAAAAGCATGACTGGTCAGCCAATCAAAAGTCACAGATTCACAAATCTGCCAACCACTGGCTGTGTCCTGTTTGGGGTCTGCATTATTTTAGTGACAGAAGATTGTATCACATGAAGATCCTTATATATGTGTAGGAGGCAAAGGCACCCCAGCCAAAGGCATAAAAACCTCCCCACTTTACTCATCCCCCAGTCATTCTTTGCCTTTCTTCACAGGAGGTTGGCAGAGAAGTGTCAGAAGTTTGAAGATGGAGGGTAGTACTCTTCGAAAATGGGACTGGAGTTTTAAGTAATCCTGTCAGCCTCTCAGTGAGAGCATGGCTGAAAGTTAGAGTCCGGAGATGCAGGGAGTGTCGTCTCTGCGAAACCATCCCGACTCATGTTAACAGTTACTTGGCAATCAGTGTTGACGAGTTTCACGGCCTGCCTTTATTCACTCAAGTCCATGTCAGAAGCGATGCTACTTTCTGTCACACTTGAAGGGCCGTGTTCCTGTTCCACGGCGTACATTCCGCTAAGATCATTTCATTTTATTTCAATATGGGAATGTAATGTTAACGAAAGAAGCAGGGTCCCAGTGGGACTCCTTTTATCTTATGAAATCAAGAGTTATTATCTCCTGTGGGGGGTTATTGAACAGGGGGGGACTTTAAATCATATTTGCTATGTGTTTTTTTCTTCTATTGTGTAGTGATACTTGGGCTCAAGGCTATTCTGACATAACAGCTTTATTTCATCAGTTTGTGCGGTCGGAGGGACTGGTACGCTTTTTTGGCTTACACGTTGCTCCTCATGACCGGGTGTGTAATCCTTTTCGTAAGGTGCTGTTAGTGTTTGTCCATACTTGCAATCTCTAAGTTATGGAGGATTCTGATTTTCTGGAGACGGATATCTCCGATTCGGAGTATACGTCTTGCGAAGAGTATGAAATGGTCAGGGATATCCATGCCCATCAGTTATGTTCCAATTGCTGTTCTAGAGTACTCTCTTCTCCTGAGTCAGGGAATTTAGAGTGTGCTGAGCCATCCGCCCCATAGGATTCTATGTCCCAAGAGGCGCATGCCCCAGAACCTTCCTTTGCTACGCAAGCAGGTGTCCCCTAGGGCCATTACTCCTTCTCCGGAAGGTGGCTTGTTTCCTCCAGAGGTTACAGCACGGTTCCGCTTGGCCATATCTATGGCGCTGGCGCATTTATATCTTCCTAGTGAAGTATTTTTAAGATACTGTCCGTGTTCTGTTAACCGGTGTCTGTCGCCTGAGTCAGTTAGGCCTTCTGGGGAAGCTATGGCCTCTGAGGCATCCAGCGGGGGAACATTTTGCCTTCCATTATAGACTGGCATGTCTTCGTGTCCTACTAAGACATGTTTTGGCGGTGTTGGAGGATTCCAGTCCTACTGGGCTAAGGGACCCTCGGTCTGCGGTGCCGGACAGCAAGCTGGGTTAGACGTGTAGGGATGAAGACAATCTCTTTAACGTCTCCGTTTTTTATTTTCTTTAAGTATCTGTTCCAGTTCTGAGCTTGGGAGGATGGGGCCTCTAATCGTCTGGTCCGGTTAACATGCCGTTTACCTTGGGCATTCACCTTCGGCGCCTGCCTTCAATTTATTTAAATCCGGTTAGGATATATTTGATTTTTTTAGGAAGCTCATGTCTGCTATATTTCCCATTTGGGAACTTTTCTTCTCTGGAACTGATACTTGCGATTTTTTGGTCGCGTGCGCACTTCTTTGTTATATATCAGAACTAAGTTATGATTATAGTTTGTTTTCGATCCCTTTGGGGCTTCGATTTTGCTTGGACCTTGGACAGTTCGGTCTTTGTACCAGGCAGGTACTGGTCGGTCGCTAACTGCTGTTTCTTAGGATTCATGTCTCCCACGTGGTACGGGGTGCCGGTTATCCTGTTGGGTGTTGAGTCGTTCACTTGTGGAGTGTTCGTTTGTTGTTGTTTATCAGTTATTGAGGAGGTGTTTCATTTTCTTATATGCCAACTTGCTCCTCGTCCTCGATGACGGAGTGTCGGAGGGATTGTATAGGTCCTCTGCCGTCCCTTATGTGGGGATCCGTCTATGACTCCTCGTGGGTCCTGGAGGTTTTTTTGGCCTCTTTTGGTTCCAAGGTTCTCCATCCCCAAGGGGTTTTTGGAGGTCGGGATGACCGTGGGACAGTTGGAGTATCAGTTTGGATAACTATTTGCGTTTCAATCTTGGTATTTTCTGGGTGTCTGTTTTTCTTGTGACCTAGTCGCAGGTGCTCCTTGAGATTGTGGGGACTGGTTCTCCCTTCTTGAGTGGTCTGGTCATCTGAGTCCGGGACTTTGGGTATGTCCGTCTCCCCCTTTTTTTTCACTTCACGCTCTCATAAGTTGGAGCGCAAGGGTTTCTCCCCTTTTTTCCTTGGCAACCCCCTTTGGTCCACTTCTCAGTGGGATTCTGGGGTTGTCTGTTATTCCTGGTACAGGTTTTTCTAGGAGGCTGATCCTGTGAGTATATGTGACTTCCATCTAAGGGGCGTATTCTGGGGTAGCCTAGTGGATCGCATAGTTGCCCACATGGTTAAGGTGGCGTGTTGAATCCCGCTACTGTGGATGTCTCCATTTTACGAAGACCTGTCTCTGGTAAAACCCGTGGTCCTTGGACTGGAGTGTTCTGGGGTTGCAAGCGAAGGATCCAGGGTTCTGCTCCACCTACGGGTGTGAATTGCCATCTCTGAGGCCTGTCTAGGTGTCTCTTGCGAGCATCCAATGTTCAAGGCCACGGGGGTGTGGAATGCTCTACCTAGAATGCCCTTCTCAGTATGAGGCAACTTGGTGGTTCCTCAGGTCATACTGCCTGTCCTGGGTTCGGGGGGTCTGGCCTAGGGCCATGTCTCTTGTCTGAGTTTTTGGGGTCCGGGTCACCTCACTTGGTCCTGGGCGGTTCAGTTTCAAGCTTTAGGGTTTAGAATGTCCGCTTTTCCCTTGGTATCGGCCTGAAGGTTAGTTTGCTGCATTCAGGTGGATCTGCGGGTTGTCGCCAGGGACAACTTCTGCATTTCGGTGGACTCAAGGTTGTTTGTCTTACCTGAGCTGGTAGAACTGACCATTGGGTTATTACTCAATGGTAGTGTTTTACCATTCTCTTTGGTCTCTTCACCTTGCCTACGGCTGGGGAAGTGGTCCCCTTGGCTCTTGTCCTTTTGGGGAGGATTTGGAAGTATACTGTTTCCATGGAGACCCTGCTGGTCCTTATCTTCTCGTTCGAGGATTCTCTCTTCCCTCCTTGTGTGTGGAATGTCGAGGAGGCTGGCTCTGGTACTAGTCTGTGCCCCATCTCCCCTTTTGGGAGTGTTCCTTCTTAGAGGAATTTGAGCACGTAGAGCCAGCTGTAGTAGCCTTATGTTTAGCTTTTGCTCTCTATCAAGCGGAAGGTTTGCAGTTTGAAACCAGCGGCATCTACTTGCACCTGGTATGTGTGCTTGCAAGCCTTATATCGTGGCAGTTGCTAGTAATTGGTCAGAGTGGTTCTCCAATGGGTTAGTTTCTCTTAGGACCTCCGTTCTTCTTGAGACGGGTGTTACCAGCCCCTTTTTGAGTTAGGTCTGTTCCTTGGAGGGAGGTCGCAGATCTGTTTGCTCTCTTGGATTTGACCATGTACTTGCTCTTGACCCTGCTATCCTCCCAGGGGAGGGGGGGTTCACGGGTGTTCCTTTCTCCACTGGTTGCATTGCTGCTAGTGTTAGATATCTCTGGGGGCTGTATTCCTGGTGGGATTTTCCATCAATAATTTGGCTCTCTCTGTGGGATGGGGTTCCTTGAAGACTTAGGGTCAGCTTGCTGCCCTGGAGCTGGAACTCACAAGTTCTGTCAGTTGTGTTCTTTTTTTTTTGTTTTAATAATTTTTATTGAGGGTATAACAGTTACAAAAACACAATTCAGTTTGCTCAATTAAACATAAGACATATGTTAAATGTTAAAACAAATATCAGAAACAAAGGGATAAGCAAGGTCATATAAAGGGTTAAATCTCTTGTTTTAACAATCTAATACAATTCCCAAGTTGAAAGATAAATCAGTTGTATAATAGTTGGGGAGCAAACCTAAAAACACCCTCTTTTTCCTCGGGAATAGCTGAGGCCACTTTAGGACCCCAATGGATTCTATTTATTAATCAGAAGGTTTTTGGGTGGCACAGGCCACTTTTAGGCCTGCACTTAGCATTCTCCTTCGTATGCCTGCTAGGACCATGGGTAGGTCCGGAGAACTAACACAAAAAATTGAAGGAGGACATAGAGATTAACATGCCAAATAACATTTAACATAGTGGTAACCAACACAGTGTCATAAAAAACAAAACTGCAAGAACTGCTTCTCAGATAAGTCTGAGGGCTAATATTTTTTAGGGTTATGACTGCTAATGTCAGTTGTGTTCTGTGTTTCACAGTAAGCTCTTTCTCCTGGGGATAGTTAGTTTTCCATCCTGACGGTCGGCCCCATGTTTTCCTTCGGTCCTGATATGGTTTCCTACCTATATATGGCTAGTTTTAGCGGTTGTGTCTGCAAGACCAGGGTTCAGTGGGGAGTTTGTGGCTCCTTGGAGCACCATTCGTTCTATTGTGCTGTGTCAGTGGATCTGGGGTTAGATTTTGTTCTTCCTCGCGATCGCTCTCTCATAAGTTGGGAGTGTCTTTTGGGAGGGGAACTTCTTAGAGAGTTCCTTCCTTGGGTGTTTGTCATGTAACCAACTTTCGTTCGCTTGTCTTGGGTCCTATTCCATTGGTCCTTTGGATCTCCTTTTGGGTTCTCCGTTCTCCCCTTCGGGGGTAGGTGGAGGTGCCTTTCTTTCAAATAGGTTTGTGCGATTTGGGAGCCTTGCGGGACTTGGCTCCTCTGAGGCATTGTGCTCAGTAGAATCTAAGGATTTTGAGGGGTCTCCAGCACGGCATGCCAGTTGTTTAACTGATGGACATTTATTTTTTCATTTTTTTCTGGGTAATTTCAGGCTGTGGTGCCCTTCAAAGGAGCTGCCTTCTGACCCGCCCTTTGTTTGCATTCAGTGTCCTCTATAACTTGGGTATTGTTTTCCCAAAAGTAATGAATGTAGCTGTGGACTCTTCCCGTTTAAGAAGAAAAATTAAATTATGCTTACCTGATAATTTTCTTTTCTTATGACGGGAAGTTGTCCACAGCTCCCCTCCCGCGTTTATCGAGGTGACGGCTGTGATTTAATTTCTTCTTCTGGCACCTTTTCCCCCTGATATTTCTCCTACTGTTCCTTGTTCCCTTGGCAGAATGACTGGGGGATGCGGGAAGTGGGGGAGTTATTTAAGCCTTTGGCTGGGGTGTCTTTGCCTCCTCCTGGTGGCCAGGTTCTGAATTCCCAAAAGTAATGAATGCATCTGTGGACTCTTCCCGTCAGAAGAAAAGAAAATGATCAGGTAAGCACAATTTAAATTATTCCTTTCAAACAGTAACATGAGAAATGGGATTAGTTGTACAACAAAACGTTTATATGTATTTCTCATCTCTATGAGCTGTAATTATATGCATGTGAATTTATTTTGCAGCACAACAATTTATTGGACATTTAAAACAGACTCATCTATACATGAATCTTAACTGGCCTTAATCTGTGACATATCCTTTTAGAGTTTACACATATATAGGTCAATGCATTCTGAACTTGAGTCTCAAGAGGCAAATTAACATCCCTAGATATGTAAATTGGGTAACACAATTCCTAGCATTAAAATGTGTCACTTTTAATTTAATGCCCTGAGAACAGTTTATTGCTGTTATTTATGTCTTTATAAGCATCCTACATAAAAATAATAGCTTTAGTTCCTTTGCAATATGCGCTCTGAGTTCTGCTCGCTAACAAAATGTTTGCTTCTTGAACTGACCCGCACATTCTCCCAAGGCCAGTTTAAGGTATACTGTTACTAGAAATGACATTAAATTAGACCCTACTCATCTGTTTCCTGTCACCTCGGATTATTTTGTACTTGCTCATCAATCCTTGGGGGAAATCAAAGTCCATGTGGTTCCCTTTCAAATCTGCATAATGCTCTGTGATAGCAAGGGTAGGATTAGTGTTTCTTTGGCAAAAAAAAAAATGAATGTAACTATTAACCCTTTTATTTAAAATGCTGCCTCTCATTTTCATATAGAGTGGAAATGATTTACTTTAATAATTTAATAGTAATTGTCTTACCTACATGATGCAATACTTATGAGCATGGTAGTGTGTATATATTTTAACATTCAAATGTTAAAAAGCACGGAAATTCTGAAATGAAACCCCCCATTAAAGAATATATTGTATTTTAATGTTATGTTATTCATTTTTGAGAGTTTGCTGTTTTTTATTTTTGAGATTTTCATGATTTTTAACATTTGATTGGGAACTTAAACTCTGGCATGAATATAATATTCTTCATTTAAATTCCTAGTGTATGTATTGTGTAAAATGTATTTGTGTATATCTGTGTCTAAGTGTGATGTGTGTAGTGTTTGTGTAGTGTATTTACAGTTGTGCATGTCTGTCTGTAGTATATGTAATGTGTATTGTGTGAGTGTCTAGTCTGTGTATGACAAACATGTTATAGGATGCTGCTTAGCCATTGCTCTCTATGTTACAGCAACAGAGAAACTAATATCTAATAATACAACTCCCATAAACCTCTATTGACAAGTCTCTACTGAGCATGACTTGATTTATTTTTTCAGCTGTTTGATGCTACTGAGCTTGCTTGGATATATCAAAATAAGGCAACATAAAAGCTTTCGGCTAGATTACAAGTTTTGACCTCACATTCTATTGGCTGATCCAATCAGCCAATCGGATTGAACTTCAATCCAATTGGCTGATTAAATCAACCAATCTGATTTTTTCCTACCTTAATTCCGATTGGCTGATAGAATCCTATCAGCCAATCGGAATTCGAGGGACGCCATCTTGGATGATGTCATTTAAAGGAACCTTCATTCAGTGTTAGGACATCGGAAGAAGAGGATGGCTCTGCGTCGGCTGGATTGAAGATGGACCCGCTCCGCTCCACTCCGATTGATTGAAGATAGAAGATGCCGCTTGGATGAAGACTTCTGCTGGATGGAGGACCTCTTCTGCTCCGATCGGATGAAGACTTCTGCCCGGCTGGAGGACCATTTGTGCCCGGATCGGATGAAGAGTTCGGCCCGGCTGGGTGAAGACGGCTCAAGGTAGGGTGATCTTCAATGGGGTAGTGTTAGGTTTATTTAAGGGGGGATCGGGTGGGTTTTAGTATAGGGGTGTGTGGGTTGTAATGTTGGGGGGGTACTGTATTTATTTTTTTTACAGGTAAAAGAGCTGATTACTTTGGGGCAATTCCCCCGCAAAAAGCCCTTTTAAGGGCTGGTTAAAGAGCTGGTTACTTTGGGGCAATTTAATTAGGGGGATTAGATTAGGTGTAATTAGATTAAATTTCTTGTAATATTTTTTTTAATTTTTGTAATTTACTGGGTTTTTTTTTGTAATATAGTTTAGTTTATTTAATTGTATTTTATGTTAGATAATTGTAGTTAATTTATTTATTGATAGTGTAGTGGGTATTTGTAACTTAGGTTAGGATTTATTTTACAGGTAATTTTGTAATTATTTTAACTAGGTAGCTATTAAATAGTTATTAACTATTTAATAGCTATTGTACCTAGTTAAAATAAATACAAAGTTGCCTGTAAAATAAAAATAAATCCTAAAATAGCTACAATGTAATTATTAGTTATATTGTAGCTATCTTATGGTTTATTTTATAGGTAAGTATTTAGTTTTAAATAGGATTAATTTATTTAATTATTGTAATTTTATTTAGATTTATTAAAAATAGATTTAAGTTAGGGGGATGTTAGGGTTAGACTTAGGTTTAGGGGTTAATACATTTAATATAGTAGCAGCGACGTTGGGGGCGGCAGATTAGGGGTTAATAATTGTAGGTAGGTTGCGGCGACGTTGGGGCGGCAGATTAGGGGTTAATAGATATAATGTAGGTGTCGGCAATGTTAGGGGCAGCAGATTAGAGGTTCATAGGTATAATGTAGGTGGAGGTGATGTCCGGTCGGCAGATTAGGGGTTAAATAATTTTATTATAGTGTTTGCGATGTGGGGGGGCCTCGGTTTAGGGGTTAATAGGTAGTTTATGGGTGTTAGTATACTTTGTAGCACTGTAGTTAAGAGCTTTATGTTCCGGCGTTAGCCCATAAAACTCTTAACTACTGACTTTTATATGCGGTAGGAGTCTTGGAGGTAGAGGCTGTACCGCTCACTTCTTCTAAGACTTGTAATACCAGCGTTAGCCAAATCCCATTAAAAAGATAGGTTACGCAATTGACATAAGGGGATTTGCGGTATGGAAAAGTCGCGAAAGAAAAGTTAGCGGTACACCTGTACCTGCCATACTCGAAATACCAGCGGGCATTAAAAAGCAGTGTTAGGACCCCTTAACGCTGCTTTTTAACGCTAACACCGAACTCGTAATCTAGCCATTTATTTCTTAATATATACTTTACCAAAAAACACCTGCGAGGCAATAAAATCTATTTTCATGCCAATTTTAATCAAGGTTAGTATATCAGGTTTGGCTAATCATGTCCCTGCATCTTTACATTGAAAAGTAGATTTTTCAACACTTAACAATGATAAAATACTCATATAATATATACACACACTACCAGTCAAAACCTAAATTTTTTCATTTTTTATTGAAATTTAAGCAGTTCAAGTCCAGTGAATAACCTGAACTGTTATAAATGTATAGGTTACCAAAAAAAAAAGAAAAAGTAATTGTATTGCATGAAGTAGTATATTGCTATCATAATGGTGAGAAAAAAAGGCAATTAAAGGGACAGTCAAGTCCAAAAAAAACTTTCACGATTCAAATAGAGCATGCAATTTTAAACAACTTTCCACTTTACTTTTATCACAAATTGTGCTTGTTCTCTTGGTATTCTTTGTTGAAAGCTAAACCTAGGAGGTTCATATGCTAATTTCTTAAACTTTGAGTACATTTTGACCACTAGAGGGCATTAGTTCATGTGTTTCATGTAGATATCATTGAGCTCATGCACGAGAATTTACCGAGAAGTGAGCACTGATTGGCTAAAATGCAAGTCTGTCAAAAGAACTGAAATAAGGGGGCAGTCTGCAGATGCTTAGATACAAGGTAAATACAGAGGTAAAAAAGTGTATTATTATAACTGTGTTTGTTATGCAAAACTGGGGAAAGGATAATTAAGGGATCATCTATCTATTAAAACAACAAAAGTTCTGGTGTTGACTGTCCCTATAACAAAGGAAGACGGACAGACCACTGTAACCCTTAAAAGTGTAGGTCTTACCTTTAGAGAAGTTGCAAAAAAAGCTAAGGTGTCAGTGAGTATAATTTCCTACACCATCAAAAGGCACTGGAGGAAATTCTAACAGTATAAACATAACCAAAAGTTACCTTGTTATGATTCTGATGCCAAGTACAAAGAGTTGACAGTGTTTAGTAGGAACAGGTGCAAACTTCTGACACTAAGATGTTTAGGTCTCTAGAACAGGGTAGCAGAAACACGTAGTAAAACAGCAGGGTGGCCAAATTCAGGCCAAGTTCAGGTAACAGGAGACTGGTATTAAACCATAAAGCAGTTCAAAGGGCACAGGCATGAGAATCATTCAAGAAACAGTTCCATAAGTCAAAATCTGTAGTAGTAGTCTAAACGCAGCAACAGTCAAAAGGAATGGTCCAAAGAACAAGCAGGGGTTAAGTAGGAGCAAGAATGCTAAGAACCTAATTTTAGAATAACCAAGCATATAATGGCGTTCTTTCAGGTCTTTTAAAACTTCCTGCGCTCTTCTGGCGCTAAAACTTTCCTAAACACAATCACTTTCCATATAGATAATATTAAGAGCAGCACAAATCTTCACCATGCTATCCATAGTGCACTCAGACTTCAATACCGCGCTATCCTCCTCTTCAAACATTGGAACAGTGCACCTTTCAGCTCTAGCTGCGCTAAAGCCTACATTCTTCACAACCACCAGAGCAGAAGCAGCACAACTCACAGATTTAAAAGCAAAATAAGTGCACCTAACAGTGTAGACAGCACTAAACTTGATCATCTTCTTAGTGCTACCGTCATAGACCAGTAGAGATTTGGCAGATCCAAAGCCACAACAGAATCAGAAGACATGTGTCTGAGAGTCAACAGCTAACCTAATAAGCGGCTCATGGGACAACAATTTCAAGCACAGACTACCACTGTTTAATTTAACCAAGTCTCAATTTCTACTGTAAAGATAAGGCCATCAACCACTGGCAGTGAAATCTTCAGTTCATCAAACAGATTCTGTACAGGGTGGAGCAGGTGAAAGGTTGTTGCTCATTGTGTGAAACCAACAGTCAAACATGGAGGAGGAGGTTTGATGATCTGTGGCTCTTGTTGTGGATCCAGAGTCAGTGAATTGCAACCTAAACCAAAAAGACTACCATAGCATTTTGCAGCACTAAGCAATACCCTCTGGTATATGTCTTGTTGGTCAGGATTTTATTCAGCTGTTGTATCTGCTATAGGTGGCTACTTTGACGAGTCAAAAATAAAGATTAAAACATAAATATTAAAAAAAAAACATTATTAAACATACTGTAACAAAATACAGATATATTCTATGGAGTATTTAGAATATTTTACAGTATGTATAATAATTTTTCATTGTTATTAATATTTTATATGTAATATTTCAAGACTGCAGATTGAATTTAGCAACTCTTTATGTCCGCTAACTCAACTGCGTTAGTCCTAAATCACAAATATAGGTGTTAGGTTTTTTTTCAGTTTGCGCTCTCCATTGACTTCTATGGGGAGAAGAAGTTAATGTAATTGCGATATTTGGTTAGCGCGCATTTTTACTTTCGATTTGTAATACGATAGCAACCCGACGTGTGCAAAAATTCTCTGTCTAGCCAAGTTGACGAGCGAGTGGGAGCACTAAAAAGCACTCCACTCGTTATCTAGCTTTTAATTAGAAAAAAAACTTTTGACCGGTAGAGTGTGTGTGTGTGTGTATATATCTATCTATATATATATATATTTATATATATATATATATATATATATATATATATATATATATATATATATAAACAAACATGTGTGTGGTACTCTGCTGTAGTCCTAACTTTTATATGCATGAAGTGCATTGTTGGGTTTCTCTTTCAATGGGTAGAAAAACATTCATTCGGCGTGACCTGTGTGGACATGTATTGTCAGAAAATAGATGTCCATTCACACAGCACATCTATAGCGGATTTTATGCCATTTGAGTTAAGGGCTCTTATACTTGCAATCCCTACTATCAGACTCCATTTATGTAAAAGCTGGAGAGGATTTAAATACACACATATTGTACCTGAAATTAGTTCTCATAACAGACATAAATTATTTGCATACAGTTTGCAGAAAAATTAGATGCACAGTCGGTGACACCTTGCTCTTTTGTAAGGCCTATCCTATATTTATCAATTGTTCCTAGGAGTCATTTATGCCTTTAGTATTATTATTTTATTATTATTATCAACAGATTCTGCAGCGCTAAGTACTTGCGCTTAAAGGCACATTGCACACTAGATTTTTTGCATAAATGTGTTGTAGATGATCCATTTATAAAGTCTATCTGGGAGTGTTTTTGTAGCAATGTATAGTTTTGCTTATTTTTAAACAACATTGTGCTGATTTTCAGACTCCTAACCAAGCCCCAGAATTTTAGATGTATACTGATGTATATTGATTCAAGCTTGCTCCTGTTTTTCAAATGGGTCTTTTCATATGCAGGGAAGGGGGATGGGGGGAGTGTCTGCTCATCCTGATTTTCTAGCCCATTTCAGTGGGTGTCCCAGACTAGCCTCATCTACAGTGCTAAACTGGGAGCTTCTAAGTAAGTTTTTAAACGTTTTTTATACTGGATTTTTATATCAGTATCTGTGTATATTCTTCTTTATAGTAGTGTGTAATACACGCAGTTTTATGAAAATTGGTGTATACTGTCCTTTTAAAGGCTTTTTAATGTCTTTAGTGCTCTTACTGTAAAGTCATTCTTTGTTATTTATCTAATAATCTTACCTTGCAACATGAGGAGGGAATACTTTCTTTTTGCAATTACCTTTCTACAGAGTATATTTGACCACACAGATATCATTTGTAGTCATTTTATTTTTTACATGTTCACATCTGAACTAAAACAATTAGGAAATATGACTTTTAAATGAGATCTTATTGTATCTTAATTGCAGCAGGTCTCTGCTCTGGGTTCTATTATATATAGGGAACAAAGCCCTTTTAATTTTATGACCTAGCGACTTTACACATTAAAATATGCAAGAAATAAAATAAAATTTGTAATTTCATTTTTTTTAATTGTTTTTTTAATCTCACATTTGCTTAATAGCTGTTATTATCTTTTAATTGACTTTCTATAGCATTGTCTATTTTTGATTAGAAGATAATTATTAAAGCTATGCGGACAATAGTATTACCTTTTGCACTCACTTTTACAGTATGGCTTTAATAGTTCTGATTTAGAGATCATTATCTTAAAAAGTCAAGAGTAAACTATTTTTCATTCAGTTCATACCTCATTACAGAATTTTCCACATTAAAGGAAATTTAAGATCACCAAATATATTTTGTCTTTCTGTAAACCAAAAAGTTTAACAAAATGTAACTTATAACTGATTTTCTAACACAACTAGGGCTTCAAAGGGCAAGTATTGATCTGTTGATAATTTCAACTTTTGGATTATTACTGAAAGTCTAATATTTATTGCTTTGACAATTATGTATTTTCTTTCTTTTGGGATTAACTATTTCTGTGCTTTATGCTGCTTAATTGCTTCTGTTTATCTGTGATATTAAAGAACCAGTAAATACAGTTGATTTACATAATCAACAAATGCATGATAAAAAAACAATGCAATAGCACTTACTCTGAACTTCAAATTAGTAGATTGTTTTCTGACAAATTTCAAAGTTATGTCTATTTCCGCTCCTCCTGTATCATGTGACAGTGTCATGTTGTAATACTCTCATCTTATTTAGGGGTCATTAGGGGGTAGTTATCAAGCCGTCAACCTCAAATACGCTGGAATTCCGCAGCGTATTTGTGGCGAGGCTGATTCGCGTTAGTTATCAAGCCCTTTACACCGACACAGATCGATTCTTACGTCACTCCAGATGTTCCGCACACAAGTGCGGCACAATCTGACTACTTTTGCTAGTTATCAAAAAACTAGCAGGTTCGCTCGGCACTTTTCCGGCCCAGCGTACCTGGTTTTCAAACCGCCGCCCTGGAGGCGGCGGATCCCATAGGAATCAATGGGAGTCTGACCATAGCGAAAGTTCATGTTCGCTGCTGCCAGACATCCCATTGATTCCTATGGGAGCTGTCTGCACCTAACACCCTAACATGTACCCCGAGTCTAAACACCCCTAATCTGTCCCCCTACACCGCTGCAACAAAATAAAGTTATTACCCCCTAAACCGCCACTCCCGGAGCCCACCGCAAGCTACATTATGCATATTAACCCCTAATCTGTCCCCCCCCTACACCGCCGCAACTAAATAAAGTTATTACCCCCTAAACCGCCGCTCCCGGAGCCCACCGCCACTCTAATAAACTGATTAACCCCTAAACCGCCGCTCCCGGAGCCCACCGCATGCTATAATAAATATGTTAACCCCTAAACTGCCACTCCCGGTCCCCGCCGCAACTATAATATATGTATTAACCCCTAAACCGCCGCTCCCAGACCCCGCCGCCACCTACATGATACCTATTAACCCCTATCCTGCCCCCCCTATACCATTGCCACCTATAATAAAGTTATTAACCCCTATCCTTCCGATCCCGGACCTCGCCGCAACTAAATAAATAGTTTAACCCCTAAACCGCCTCTCCCAGACCCCGCCGCAATCTATATTAAACTTATTAACCCTAATCTGCCCCCCCTACACCGTCGCCACCTATAATACATTTATTAACCCCTATCCTGCCCCCCCTACACCGCCGCCACTGTAATAAAATTATTAACCCCTAAACCTAAGTCTAACCCTAACACCCCCCTAACTTAAATATTAATTAAATACATCTAAATAATATTTCTCTTATTAAATAAATTAATCCTATTTAAAACTAAATACTTACCTTTAAAATAAACCCTAATATAGCTACAATATAAATAATAATTATATTGTAGCTATTTTAGGATTTATATTTATTTTACAGGTTACTTTCAATTTATTTTAACTAGGTACAATAGCTATTAAATAGTTATTAACTATTTAATAGTTACCTAGCTAAAATAAAGAGAAATTTACCTGTAAAATAAAAACTAACCTAAGTTACAATTACACCTAACACTACACTATACTTAAATAAATTATTTCTATTTAAAACTAAATACTTACCTGTAAAATAAACCCTAAGATAGCTGCAATGTAATTAATAATTACATTGTAGCTATTTTAGGATTTATATTTATTTTACAGGTAACTTTGTATTTATTTTAGCTAGTTAGAATAGTTATTAAATAGTTATTAACTATTTAATAACTACCTAGCTAAAAGAAATACAAAATTACCTGTAAAATAAATCCTAACCTAAGTTACAATTAAACCTAACACTACACTATCATTAAATTAATTAAATAAATTACCTACAAATAACTACAATTAAATACAATTAAATAAACTAACTAAAGTACAAAAAATAAAAAAAGCTAAGTTACAAAAAATAAAAAAAATAAGTTACAAACATTTAAAAAATATTACAACAATTTTAAGCTACTTACACCTAATATAAGCCCCCTAATAAAATAACAAAGCCCCCCAAAATAAAAAAATTCCCTACCCTATTCTAAATTAAAAATGTCAAAGCTCTTTTACCTTACCAGCCCTTAAAAGGGCCTTTTGCGGGGCATGCCCCAAAGAATTCTGCTCTTTTGCCTGTAAAAGAAAAATACACCCCCCCCAACATTAAAACCCACCACCCACATACCCCTAATCTAACCCAAACCCCCCTTAAAAAAAACTAACACTACCCCCCTGAAGATCATCCTACCTTGAGTCGTCTTCAGCCAGCCGACCATCGATGGAACCGAAGAGGAGATCCGGAGTGGCAGAAGTCATCATCCAAGTGGCGCTGAAGAAATCTTCCATCCGATGAAGTCATCATCCAGGCGGCGCTGAAGAAGTCTTCCATCCGGGCGATGTCATCTTCCAAGCGGCGTCTTCAATCTTCATCCATCCGGAGCGGAGCCATCTTCAGACGAGCCTACGTGGAGCCATCCTCTTCTTCCCGACGACTACGACGAATGGATATTCCTTTAAGGGACGTCATCCAAGATGGCGTCCCTTCAATTCCGATTGGCTGATAGGATTCTATCAGCCAATCAGAATTAAGGTAGGAAAAATCTGATTGGCTGATTGAATCAGCCAATCAGATTGAAGTTCAATCCGATTGGCTGATCCAATCAGCCAATCAGATTGAGCTCGCATTCTATTGGCTGATCGGAACTTATTGTTTGTAACTTATTTTTTTTTATTTTTTGTAACTTAGCTTTTTTTATTTTTTGTACTTTAGTTAGTTTATTTAATTGTAGTTATTTGTAGGTATTTTATTTAATTAATTTAATGATAGTGTAGTGTTAGGTTTAATTGTAACTTAGGTTAGATTTATTTTTCAGGTAATTTTGTATTTCTTTTAGCTAGGTAGTTATTAAATAGTTAATAACTATTTAATAACTATTCTAACTAGCTAAAATAAATACAAAGTTACATGTAAAATAAATATAAATCCTAAAATAGCTACAATGTAATAATTAATTATATTGTAGCTATCTTAGGGTTTATTTTACAGGTAAGTATTTAGTTTTAAATAGAAATAATTTATTAAAGTATAGTGTAGTGTTTGGTGTAATTGTAACTTAGGTTAGTTTTTATTTTACAGGTTAATTTATCTTTATTTTACTAGGTAGCTATTAAATAGTTATTATTGTACCTAGTTAAAATAAATTGAAAGGTACCTGTAAAATAAAAATAAATCCTAAGATAGCTACAATATAATTATTATTTATATTGTAGCTATATTAGGGTTTATTTTAAAGGTAAGTATTTAGTTTTAAATAGGATTAATTTATTTAATAAGAGTAATATTATTTAGATTTATTTAATTAATATTTAAGTTAGGGGGGTGTTAGGGTTAGTGTTAGACTTAGGTTTAGGGGTTAATAATTTTATTACAGTGGCGGCGGTATAGTGGGGGGCAGGATAGGGGTTAATAAATGTATTATAGGTGGCGACGGTGTAGGGGGGCAGATTAGGGGTTAATAAGTTTAATATAGGTTGCTGTGGGGTCTGGGAGCGGCGGTTTAGGGGTTAAACTATTTATTTAGTTGCGGCGAGGTCCGGGATCAGCAGGATAGGGGTTAATAAATGTATTATAGGTGGCGACGGTGTCGGGGGGGCAGATTAGGGGTTAATAAGTTTAATATAGGTTGCGGCGTGGTCCGGGAGCGGCGGTTTAGGGGTTAAAATATTTATTTAGTTGCGGCGAGGTCCGGGATCAGCAGGATAGGGGTTAATAACTTTATTATAGAGGGCGGCGGTATAGGGGGGGCAGGATAGGGGTTACTAGGTATAATGTAGGTAGCGGCGGTGTCCGGGAGCGGCGGTTTAGGGGTTAATACATTTATAAGAGTTGCGGCGGGGTCTAGGAGCGGCGGTTTAGGGGTTAATAACTTTATTGAGTTGCGGGGGGCTCCGGGGGCGCCGGTATAGGGGGTAGAACAGTGTAGTTAGTGTGGGTGCTTAGTGACAGCTTGTCAATAAAGCTGTCAAAAAGCCGAAGAGCAGCGAGATCGGATGAGTGATAACTATCACAATCCGCTGCTCATCGCCCCGTACTTGGTGCGCGGCTTTTTGACAGCTTTTTTGATAACTTAGGTGAACGTATTCAGGTCCGCGGCGGCGATGGTAGGCGAGCTTAGGCGGGCGTATTGGACCGGCGAAGGCAGGTAAAGTAGACGCGTTGATAAGTACCCCTCACTGTCCGTAGTGTACTGTTGCTTTAACTGGGGGTTGAACCTATTTCCCCTTTATAAAATACTCCTACACACTATCCTATGCTTGTTATTGAATTTCCCTCTGAGTTGGGAATCTCAGAACACGCCTCCTACCTGAAGCGTGCTATTCACAGCATTGCTGACTGATTGCCGTCGGGAAGCTCAGTTCTGCTTCTACCTTCCGGATCACAGAGACCGCCCCCTTGCTGATCGCATCTTCGCAGTCAAACACTCTCACTACGGGATCGAAGAACCGCAACTAGCCGAATATCCCCCTCCAGTAAGTACTTACCACCGTATGTCTCTAAATATTATTCAGACTATACTTGTGCACATCTCTTGTAAACTCTGTTTAAACCGCTAAGGATTGTAACTCAGTACTGCGATCACTATACTTACCGAGTCTGTCAGCTGTTTAGTACCAGTGTGAACGCAACCTCTCAGCTACATTGTGTAATGTTAAGACCAGTGTTTTGTATCCTCACATGTTACATGCATATTCTTTAACAGCATCAGCACTCCCACTTGGCGCTTATACTTATGAGACCACAAATATTATTAACAGTATATATACATGCCTATGCACTTCTCCTGTGATCACTTTATCCATTTTGAAGAGGTTCTGTTGCTCAAACACTGCAACATAATTCTTAGCCATTGGTATACAAAATTGCTACAGTAAACTTTTCCCTTGTACAGTTAAGAAGAAAACAATACAAGTAGCTACAAATTACATAGGATATAGCAACAATGCTAAATCTGCATATTTGATTCCTCCTTCTAGTTCAAACTACAAGCCTGCACAACAGACAGCCATCAGCCAATCACAAATGCAAATGTATATACCTATATACATTTGCGGCGGTTTAGGGATTAAACTATTTTTCTCTTGTTAAGTGTATCCAGTCCACGGATCATCCATTACTTGTGGGATATTCTCATTCCCAATAGGAAGTTGCAAGAGGACACCCACAGCGGAGCTGTAATATAGCTCCTCCCCTAACTGTCATAGCCAGTCATTCTTTTGCAACTCTCAACAAGCTAGGATGTTGTAGGAGAGAGTGGTTAAATATAGTTAGTTTATTTTCTTCAATCAAAAGTTTGTTATTTTTAAATAGTACCGGAGTTGTGCTATTTTATCTCAGGCAGTAAATAGAAGAAGAATCTGCCTGAGGTTTCTATGATCTTAGCAGGTTGTAACTAAGATCCATTGCTATTCTCACATATGTCTGAGGGGATTACACAGATGAGGTAACTTCAGCGAGAGAATGGCGTGCAGTTTATTCTGCTATCAGGTATGTGCAGTTATAATTTTTTCTAGAGATGGAAAACACTAGAAAATGCTGCTGATACCGGATTAATGTAAATTAAGCCTGAATACAGTGATTTAATAACGACTGGTATCATGCTTACTCCCGGGGTAATACCCTTATGATATTGCAATATAAACGTTTGCTGGCATGTTTAATCATTTTTATATATGCATTGGTGATAAAACTTTATTGGGGCCTAGTTTTTTCCACATGGCTGGCTTAAATTTTGACTAGAAACAGTTTTACTGAGGCTTTCCACTGTTATAGTATAAAAGTTACAGTTGGTGCAGTTAAAATTACAAACTGTGACATCTAGCTTCCCTCAGGAGTCCCCTGTATGCTATAGGACATCTCTAAAGGGCTCAAAGGCTTTCCAAAGTCGTTTATTGGGGAAGGTAGGACCACAGCTTGCTGTGGCAGTTGGTTGTGACTGTTAAAAAACAAACAAAAAAAAAACAAAAAACGTCTATTTCGTTTTTTTGATCCGTTTTTTTAACTAAGGGGTTAATCATCCATTTGCAAGTGGATGCAATGCTCTGCTAGCCTATTACATACACTGTAAAAATTTCGTTTGATTTACTGCATTTTTTCACTGTTTTTCAAATTCTGACAAAATTTGTTTCTCTTAAAGGCACAGTACCGTTTTTTATATTTGCTTGTTAACTTGATTTAAAGTGTTTTCCAAGCTTGCTAGTCTCATTGCTAGTCTGTATAAACATGTCTGACATAGAAGAAACTCCTTGTTCATTATGTTTAAAAGCCATGGTGGAACCCCCTCTTAGAATGTGTACCAAATGTACTGATTTCATTTTATGCAATAAAGATCATATTCTGTTTTTAAAAAAATTATCACCAGAAGAATCTGATGAGGGGAAAGTTATGCCGACTAACTCTCCCCACGTGTCAGACCCTTTGACTCCCGCCCAAGGGACTCACGCTCAAATGGCGCCAAGTACATCTAGGGCGCCCATAGCGTTTACTTTACAAGACATGGCGGCAGTCATGGATAATACACTGTCAGCGGTATTAGCCAGACTACCTGAACTTAGAGGTTAGCGAGATAGCTCTGGGGTGAGACAAAATGCAGAGCATACTGGCGCTTTAAGAACCATGTCTGATACTGCCTCACAATATGCAGAAGCTGAGGAAGGAGAGCTTCAGTCAGTGGGTGATGTTAATGACTCAGGAAAGATACCTGATTCTAATATTTCTACATTTAAATTTAAGCTTGAACACCTCCGCGTGTTACTTAGGGAGGTTTTAGCTGCTCTGAATGACTGTGATACCATTGCAGTGCCAGAGAAATTTTGTAGACTGGATAAATGCTTTGCAGTGCCGGTGTGTACTGATGTTTTTCCAATACCTAAAAGGTTTACAGAAATTATTAATAAGGAATGGGATAGACCAGGTGTGACGTTCTCTTCCCCTCCTATTTTTAGAAAAATGTTTTCCAATAGACGCCACCACACAGGACTTATGGCAGACAGTCCCTAAGGTGGAGGGAGCAGTTTCTACTCTAGCAAAGCGTACTACTATCCCTGTCGAGGACAGTTGTGCTTTTTTAGAGCCAATGGATAAAAAATTAGAAGGTTACCTTAAGAAAATATTTATTCAACAAGGTTTTATCCTACAGCCCATTGAATGCATTGCCCCTGTCACTGCTGCTGCGGCGTACTGGTTTGAGTCTCTGGAAGAGGCTTTACAGGTAGAGACTCCATTGGATGACATACTTGGCAAACTTAGAGCACTTAAGCTAGCCAATTATTTTATTTCTGATGCCATTGTTCATTTGAATAAACTAACGGCTAAGAATTCTGGTTTTGCTATACAGGCGCGCAGAGCGCTATGGCTTAAATCATGGTCAGCTGACGTGACTTTAAAATCTAAGCTACTTAACATTCCCTTCAAGGGGCAGACCCTATTCGGGCCTGGTTTGAAGGAGATTATTGCTGATATCACGGGAGGAAAAGGTTGTGCCCTTCCTCAGGACAGGTCCAAATCTAGGGCCAAACAGTCTAATTTTCGTGCCTTTCGAAACTTCAAGGCAGGTGCGGCATCAACTTCCTCTAATAATAAACAAGAGGGAACTTTTGCTCAATCCAAGACGGTCTGGAGACCAAACCAGACCTGGAAAAAAGGTAAGCAGGTCAAAAAGCCTTACAGCATGAAGGAACGACCCCCTATCCGGTAACGGATCTAGTAGGGGGCAGACTTTCACTCTTCGCCCAGGCGTGGGCAAGAGATGTTCAGGATCCCTGGGCGTCGGAAATTATATCCCAGGGATATCTTCTGGACTTCAAAGCTTCCCCCCCAAAAGGGAGATTTCACCTTTCACAATTATCTGCAAACCAGATAAAGAGTGAGGCATTCTTACACTGTGTACGAGACCTCCTAGTTATGGGAGTGATCCATCCAGTTCCAAAGGAGGAACAGGAACAGGGTTTTTACTCAAATCTGTTTGTGGTTCCCAAAAAAGAGGGAATCTTCAGACCTATTTTGGATCTAAAGATCTTAAACAAATTGCTCAAAGTTCCGTCGTTCAAGATGGAAACTATTCGTACCATCCTACCACTGATCCAGAAGGGTCAATATATGACTACAGTCGATCTAAAGGATGCTTATCTTCACTTTCCGATACACAAAGATCATCATCGGTTTCTCAGGTTTGCCTTTCAAGACAGGCATTACCAGTTGTAGCTCTTCCCTTTGGATTAGCTACAGCCCCAAGAATCTTTACAAAGGTTCTAGGGTCACTTTTGGCGGTCCTAAGGCCACGGGGCATAGCAGTAGCCCCTTATTTAGACGACATCCTGATACAGGCGTCAAACTTCCAAATTGCCAAGTCTCATACGGACGTAGTACTGGCATTTCTGAGGTCGCATGGGTGGAAAGTGAACGAGGAAAAGTGTTCTCTATCCCCACTCACAAGAGTTTCCTTTCTAGGGACTCTGATAGATTCTGTAGAAATGAAAATTTACCTTGACGGAGTCCAGGTTATCAAAGCTTCTAAATTCCTGCCGTGTTCTTCATTCCATTCCGCGCCCTTTGGTGGCTCAGTGTATGGAAGTAATCGGCTTAATGGTAGCGGCAATGGACATAGTGCCGTTTGCACGCTTACATCTCAGACCGCTGCAACTATGCAGGCTCAGTCAGTGGAGCGGGGATTACACAGATTTGGCCCCTCAACTGAATCTGGACCAAGAGACCAGGGATCCTCTTCCCTGGTGGCTATCTCGGGTCCATCTGTCCAAAGGTATGACCTTCGCAGGCCAGATTGGACTATTGTAACAACAAATGCCAGCCTTCTAGGTTGGGGTGCAGTCTGGAACTCCCTGAAGGCTCAGGGATCGTGGACTCAGGAGGAGTCTCTCCTTCCAATAAATATTCTGGAACTAAGAGCTATATTCAAGGCTCTTCAGGTTTGGCCTCAGTTAGCAACTCTGAGGTACATCAGATTTCAGTCGGTCAACATCACGACTGTAGCTTACATCAACCATCGAGGGGGAACAAGAAGTTCCCTAGAGATGTTAGAAGTTTCAAAAATAATTCACTGGGCAGAGATTCACTCTTGCCACCTATCAGCTATCCATATCCCAGGTGTAGAGCACTGGGAGGTGGATTTTCTAAGTCGTCAGACTTTTCATCCGGGAGAGTGGGAACTCCATCCGGAGGTATTTGCACAACTGATTCTCCGTTGGGGCAAACCAGAACTGGGTCTCATGGCGTCTCGCCAGAACGCCAAGCTTCCGTGTTACGGATCCAGGTCCAGGGATCCCAAGGCGACACTGATAGATACTCTAGCAGCGCCCTGGTCTTTCAACCTGGCTTATGTGTTTCCACCGTTTCCTCGACTGATTGCCAAGATCAAGCAGGAGAGAGCATCAGTGATTCTGATAGCACCTGCGTGGCCACGCAGGACCTGGTATGCAGATCTAGTGGACATGTCATCCTTTCCACCATGGTCTCTGCCTCTGAGACAGGACCTTCTACTTCTGGGTCCTTTCAACCATCCAAATCTAATTTCTCTGAGGCTGACTGCCTGGAGATTGAATGCTTGATTTTATCAAAGCGTGGCTTCTCCGAGTCAGTTATTGATACCTTAATACAGGCACAAAAGCCTGTCACCAGGAAAATTTACCATAAGGTATGGCGTAGATATCTTTATTGGTGTGAATCCAAGGGTTACTCATGCAGTAAGGTCAGGATTCCTAGGATTTTATCTTTTCTCCAAGAAGGTTTGGAAAAAGGATTGTCAGCTAGTTTCTTAAAGGGACAGATTTTTGCTCTGTCTATTCTTTTGCACTAGCGTCTGGCAGATGTTCCAGACGTTCAGGCATTTTGTCAGGCTTTAGTTTGACTCAAGCCTGTGTTTAAACCTGTTGCTCCACCATGGAGCTTAAACTTGGTTCTTAAGGTTCTTCAAGGAGTTCCGTTTGAACCTCTTCATTCCATAGATAAACTTTTATCTTGGAAAGTTCTTTTTTTTTTTTTGGTAGCTATTTCCTCGGCTCGTAGAGTCTCTGAGCTATCTGCCTTACAATGTGATTCTCCTTATCTGATTTTTCATACGGATAAGGTAGTCCTGCGTACCAAACCTGGGTTCTTACCTAAGGTGGTATCTAACAAGAATATCAATCAAGAGATTGTTGTTCCATCCTTGTGTTACACAATCTGGACGTGGTCTGTGCTTTAAAGTTTTACTTACAAGCTACTAAAGATTTTCGTCAAACATCTGCTTTGTTTGTTGTCTACTCTGGACAGAGGAGAGGTCAAAAGGCTTTGGCAACCTCTTTTTCTTTTTGGCTAAGAAGCTTAATCCGCTTAGCCTATGAGACTGCTGGACAGCAGCCTCCTGAAAGGATTACAGCTCATTCCACTAGAGCTGTGGCTTCCACTTGGGCCTTTAAAAATGAGGCTTCTGTTGAACAGATTTGCAAGGCGGCGACTTGGTCTTCGCTTCATACTTTTTCAAAATTTTACAAATTTGATACTTTTGCTTCTTCGGAGGCTATATTTGGGAGAAAGGTTTTACAGGCAGTGGTTCCTTCCATTTAAGTTCCTGCCTTGTCCCTCCCTTCATCCGTGTACTTTAGCTTTGGTATTGGTATCCCACAAGTAATGGATGATCCGTGGACTGTATACACTTAACAAGAGAAAACATAATTTATGCTTACCTGATAAATTTATTTCTCTTGTAGTGTATCCAGTCCACGGCCCGCCCTGTCATTTTAAGGCAGGTAATTTTTAAATTTAAACTACAGTAACCACTGCACCCTATGGTTCCTCCTTTCTCGGCTTGTTTTCGGTCGAATGACTGGCTATGACAGTTAGGGGAGGAGCTATATTACAGCTCTGCTGTGGGTGTCCTCTTGCAACTTCCTGTTGGGAATGAGAATATCCCACAAGTAATGGATGATCCGTGGACTGGATACACTACAAGAGAAATAAATTTATCAGGTAAGCATAAATTATGTTATTTAGTTGCGGTGAGGTCCGGGATCAGCAGGATAGGTTGTTAATAACTTTATTATAGAGGGCGGCGGTATAGGGGGGGCAGGATAGGGGTTACTAGGTATAATGTAGGTGGCGGCGGTGTCCGGGAGCGGCGGTTTAGGGGTTAATAACTTTATTGAGTTGCGGGGGGCTCCGGGGGCGCCGGTATAGGGGGTAGAACAGTGTAGTTAGTGTGGGTGCTTAGTGACAGCTTGTCAATAAAGCTGTCAAAAAGCCGAAGAGCAGCGAGATCGGATGAGTGATAACTATCACAATCCGCTGCTCATCGCCCCGTACTTGGTGCGCGGCTTTTTGACAGCTTTTTTGATAACTTAGGCAAATGTATTCCGGTCCGCGGCTGTGATGCTAGGCGAGCTTAGGCGGGCGTATTGGACCGGCGAAGGCAGGTAAAGTAGACGCGTTGATAAGTACCCCTCACTGTCCGTAGTGTACTGTTGCTTTAACTGGGGGTTGAACCTATTTCCCCTTTATAAAATACTCCTATACACTATCCTATGCTTGTTATTGAATTTCCCTCTGAGTTGGGAATCTCAGAACATGCCTCCTACCTGAAGCCTGCTGTTCACAGCATTGCTGACTGATTGCCGTCGGGAAGCTCAGTTCTGCTTCTACCTTCCGGATCACAGAGACCGCCCCCTTGCTGATCGCATCTTCGCGGTCAAACACTCTCACTACGGGATCGAAGAACCGCAACTAGCCGAACATCCCCCTACAGTAAATACTTATCACCGTATGTCTCTAAATATTATTCAGACTATACTTGTGCACATATCTTGTAAACTCTGTTTAAACCGCTAAGGATTGTCACTCAGTACTGCAATCACTATACTTACCGAGTCTGTCAGCTGTTTAGTACCAGTGTGAACGCAACCTCTCAGCTACATTGTGTAATGTTAAGACCGGTGTTTTGTATCCTCACATGTTACATGCATATTCTTTAAAAGCATCAGCACTCCCACTTGGCGCTTATACTTATGAGACCACAAATATTATTAACAATATATATACATGCCTATGCACTTCTCCTGTGATCACTTTATCCATTTTGAAGAGGTTCTGTTGCTCAAACACTGCAACATAATTCTTAACCATTGGTATACAAAATTGCTACAGTAAACTTTTCCCTTGTACAGTTAAGAAGAAAACAATACAAGTAGCTATAAATTACATAGGATATAGCAACAATGCTAAATCTGCATATTTGATTCCTCCTTCTAGTTCAAACTACAAGCCTGCACAACAGACAGCAATCAGCCAATCACAAATGCAAATGTATATACCTATATTCTGTGAATTCTTGCACATGCTCAGTTAGAAGCTGGTGACTCAAAAAGTATAAACATAAAGAGACTGTGCATATTTTGTTAATGGAGGTAAATTGGAAAGTTGTTTACAATTGCATGCTCTTTCTGAACCATGAAAATGTAATTTTGACTTGAGTGTCCATTTAAGCTATTTTCCTTACTGGTATTATGGAGCAAACTGGTACAGCTCAGGCCTCTGGTTCATCAGCTGATCCTCTAGAAGGGAGATCTTCTGTTACTTTAACCCCTTCTTGTTTTTGTTTGCTTTGTAAGGATTCTCAGGTGTCCCCCTACTCAGCTTTGTACCTCATGTGCTCAGTCTATCGCTAATTCTTAACAGGGTTTTACAGTGCTTCAGAGTAGGCAAAGGTTTTTACTCTATAAGATTGATTTGTCCTTTAATTTCAGGCTTGAGCATGTTCATGACTTATTGCGAAAATGTTAAATTGATTTGAAGGTAGAGGATTTTGTGCTACAGTGAAGCAACCTGCTAAGAGGATTTGTATTTTTTTTTTATGCAGCTCCTAAGCAGCCTTCCACTTTTTGCATACTTGATTCAGATTCTAAAATTATTTCTAAGGAATAGTAGAAGTCAGGTATTCCATTTGTTCCATCTACCAAAATTAAATCTGTTTCTGCTCCCTTCTGTTAATACAGTGATTTGGGAAACTGCTCCCAAGGTAGATGCAACTATTTCCACTTTGGCCAGGAGTACCACTTTTTAAGGATCCTTTAGATAGAAAACTAGAAGATTTTCAGAAGCGATTCTTTCAGCTTGCAGATTTAATGTTTAGACCTGCATTCAGTGTAGCCCGTGTCACAGCTGCCACTGCTGTTTGGTGTAATAATCTCTCAGAACTTGTTTATGGAGAAAACACTATGGATGAGATTCAGGATCGCATTAATCTCCTGAGTATGGCAAATAAATGTATTTGTGATGCAGCAGTGGAAATGATTTGCATTAATGCGGCGTTATCTGTTTTAGCGATCTTTGTGGCTTAAGTCTTGGGGGCCTATCTATAAAGCTCCGAATGGAGCTTGAGGCCCCCGTGTTTCTGGCGAGCCTGCAGGCTTACCAGAAACAGCAGTTATGAAGCAGCGGTCTAAAGACCGCTGCTACATAACCCTGTCTGCCTGCTCTGATGAGGCGGACAGGAATCGCCACAATTCAACCTGATCGAGTACGATCGGGTTGATTGACACCTCCCTGCTGGCGGCCGAGTCTGCAGGGGGCGGCATTGCACCAGCAGCTCTTGTGAGCTGCTGGTTAAATACTGAATACGGAGAGTGTATTGCTCTCCACATTCAGCGATGTCTGTAGGACCTGATCCGAACTGTCGGATCAGGTCCGACAGACATTTGATAATTTGGCCTCTATGACTGCTCATATGATTTCTAAGCGCAGAATGCTTTCTATCCCCTTCCAGGGTAAATCTTTGTTTGGGCCTGGACAGGATGCTATTATTACCACCATCACTGGGGGTCAGGGAGCTTTTTGTCCCAGGAAAATAAATCTAAGGATAAGCTTAGATCTGCAGAGTGTTTACGTATTTTTCAGCAATTTAGGTTCAGAAAGATTTCCTCACTGCCCAGATTTCTGGCTACACCAAATCCACCTGGAATTGTAACTCTTCTTGGTCCTAAAACAAACAGTCCAAGAAGTCTACTACAGCTCCCAAAACTGCATAAAGGTGCAACTCCCATACCAGATTAGTCTCTTGTAGGGGCAAATTGAGTTTATTTCAAGATGCTTGGGAGAGATCTGTTCAGTATCAAATAAGCTTTTCTTCCAGCTCTCCTAATGGAATATTCTTTCTGTCTTGAGTGTCTCAAGATCCTTTAAAGGCTCAAGCTTTTTTGGCTTGTATGAGAGACCTGGGATTAATTGGAGTGATTACTCCAGTTCCAACATAAGAATTAAACCAGGGGTTTTATTCAAATCTCTTTATAGTACCAAAGAAAGAGGGTACTTTTTGGCTGTTTTGGATGTCACGATATTGAACAAGGTTCTGAAAATTCCTACTTTCAAGATAGAGACAATTTACACTTTTCTTCCTTTAGTGCAGCAGGGTCAGTTTATGTCTACCATATTCTTAAAAGATGCACATATTCCTATCCACAGGATAATGTCAAGTTCCCGAGATTTGCTTTTCTAGTCAAGCATTATCAGCTTGTGGCGCTCCCTTTTGGTTTGGCTACAGCTCCCAGATTGTTAACAAAAGTACTGGGAGCTCTGTTGTCTGTGACTCAAGCTCAAGGAATTTCTGTAGTTCCTTATTTTGATGAAATTGTGGTAAATCTTGTCAAGTGAATTGACTAAAAAGACGCCAAAATATTTCAGGGAGCCTTTGCTACAATGTAATTGGCAAAGAATTCTGACCTTATCCTCTAACAGTTTAGGTAGAGAAATATTCAAAATTTCAGACTTTGAATAGTTGATACAAAAATGTAATAGTTTGTTAAACATATCAAGTTCTCTCATTAGAGCAGGAATAGATGATACATTATCAGAGAGTGAAAATAAAATATCATTGGCAAACATGGATAGTTTTGTATTCTAAGTTATTGATTTTAATAACGGAAATCTCTGTGTTTTTTCAACAGAATGGGGGATAAGGGACAACCTTGTCTGGTGCCATTGGCTTTCCAGAAATATGACAACATTATACCATTGAGGCATACTTTTAGCATTAGGGGCAGCGTAGAGAGAGAGAAGATCCTGTTTAAAACCATGTTGACAAAGGATTGCAGAGTAACTCTAAGAAAGGACAATTGACACAGTGAAAAGCTTTCTCTGCATCAGCAGAGAGAAAAAATGCTGGGATTTTTCTATGCCGGGTATACCAAATTAAGTGATAAAGCTTTGACTGTATTATCTTTAGTTTCCTGTCTGGGGATAAATCCCACCTGGTCAAGGTGTATAATATGTGGTACAATCTGGCATTTGCTTTATTAAAAACTTATATAATTTAATTCTGATTTGTTTTTGTTTTTTTGTGAATGCATATCCTAGTAATCCCCTTGAGAAAAATGGGACATGTGCATTATATGGACTGAAAATAGCGCTGGTTTTCATGGGAAGTTGAGGGGTGCTTTCACTATTTTGGGGGTGGGGCTGAATCATAAGGGGACATTTTCATGAGGGATAGTGGGTGGGATTGTGGGCATGTCTGGGTGTTTTGTAGGTGTATATGGGTAGTCTATGGGTATGTCTGAGGGAAATTCTGCAAATAGGGACATATGGCTGTCTTAAAAGGACAGCAGAACAAAGCCTAGTAATAGGGGCTATCCCTCTCAAATAGGGACATTTAGGAGATCTGCCCTAGCTTATGACTTCTTGCACATATACTATTCATTATTCTCACATTTATTTAGCTGTTTATTACTGAATTTGTATGCAGGTCCTGCACCTCCCATAGGCAGTTTCTGTTATTAGAGTCCATTCGTCTGAAATTCCATTATCTGATATTAGACCCTAAACAAATTAGCTGCACACCTATACTCAGAAACACCTAGGGGCCTTTTTAACAAATGTCTGTCCGACATGATCTGATCAGCGGATCATATCCGACAGACATCACTGAATGTGGATAGCAATACGCTCTTCGCATTCATCATTGCACCAGCAGCTCATGTGTCAATCAACCCGATCGTATTCCATCGGGTTGATTTCACGCAATCTCTGTCCGCCTCCTCAGAGCAGGCGGACAGGTTATGGAGCAGCGGTCTTTAGATCGCTGCTTCATAACTGGTGTTTCTGGTGAGCCTGAAGGCTCGCCAGAAAAACGACCCTTCAAGCTCCATACAGAGCTTGATAAATGGGCCCCCTAGTGTTTGATACATTACTTGACTCGGTCTCTGCATATTGTCATACCAAGCTTACATACTTGTTAACTGTCTTCATTTTTCCAGGACAGTCCTATTTGTTACCAACTGTCCCTTGGTATAATTATTAAAATAAATGTTAATAATAATATTTTATAAGGGTTCAAAAGTAAATGGTATAGGGCCATATATTTAACTTCAAAGGGCTATAATATATATATATATATATATATATATATATATATATATGTATGTGTGTATGGGTGTATATATATATATATATATATATATATATGTGGGTGCATATATATACACTTTGGAACCCTTTACACTCAAATAACGAAAAACATGAAAAATAATTTTTATTCCATTTTAATATTTTATAATGTTTTACTGTATACTGTAAATAGTTTATATTCCAATGTTCTTCACATAGTAGAATTTATTTGTATTTTTAAATATATATTCCTATATATATCTGTATATATATCAATACCTATATATTCTCATAGATATATATAGGTATAGATATATATTTTACAAAAAAATAATAACAATTATATATATATATATATATATATATATATATATATATAAGAAGGGAGACAGGTGCACTCTCACGAACAGTACATCATATGCCAGGGTGCTAGAATATGAATTAAGATACAGCACTCTCTGGTCTTAATAAAAAGAAGATTTATTCAGTGACGTTTCGGGGAATACTCCCCTTCCTCAGACCAATGTTACATACAGTGAAACAAACATTTATACCTACACATCAGACACTCCCCCTGTGAAAAAAACCGCCAAAGATAGTTGCCAAGGCAACCATATCTTTGTAAACAAACCCAGTGTCTATTATACAGTGAAACAAGTAAAAAAAAAATAAAAAAAAATATATATATATATATATATATACATACAAAGTATCCTTGTTTAAACTCTATGCATATACAAAGTGGAATCTATACCTTGTGCAGCGGTTACATGTGTTATATGAGGATAGATACTGCGAGTACAGAGGTACAACCTAGTCAGGGCACATAAGGCTGGCAAAAAACTGCAAAATATACTTGCTAGGATTGTTAATGCGCCCACGGATGTGTGTATGCAAACCCACGTACATTATTACAACTGATATCTTCAGGTACAGGCATAATCAAAATAGGTATATCAACATTATAATCCTATAAACCCTCACAAACAATGTTCAGAACAAAATGCCCCAAAAACAGACTTAATATTCTATAACATTGCGCATAGTGGGGGGTAGTTATCAAGCCGTCAACCTCAAATACGCTGGAATTCCACAGCGTATTTGTAGCGAGGCTGATTCGCCTTAGTTATCAAAGGCTCGAGATCGGCAAAAGTAGAATTTTGTGACGTAAGCTTCGATCCGCCGGACTCAGTCCGACACAGATCGATTCTTACGTCACTCCAGATGTTCCGCACACAAGTGAGGCACATTCTCACTACTTTTGCTAGTTATCAAATGACTAGCAGGTACGCTCGGCACTTTTACGGCCCAGCGTACCTGGTTTTCAATCCGCCGCCCCTGGAGGCGGCGGATACCATAGGAATCAATGGGAGTCTGACCATAGCGAAAATACAAGTTCGCTGCTGCCCGACATCCCATTGATTCCTATGGGAGCTGTCTACACCTAACACCCTATCATGTACCCCGAGTCTAAACACCCCTAATCTGTCCCCTCCCTACACCGCCGCAACTAAATAAAGTTATTACCCCCTAAACCGCCGCTCCCGGAGCCCAACGCAAGCTACTCTATACATATTAACCCCTAAACCGCCGCTCCCTGACCCTGCCGCAACTATAATAAGTGTATTAACCCCTAAACCGCCGCAAGCTACTCTATACCTATTAACCCCTAAACCGCCGCTCCCGGAGCCCACCGCAAGCTACTCTATACCTATTAACCCCTAAGCTGCCGCTCCCGGAGCCCACCGCAAGCTACTCTATGCATATTAACCCCTAAACCGCCGCTCCCGGAGCCCACCGCAACTATAATAAATGTATTAACCCCTAAACCGCCGCTCCCTGAACCCGCTGCAACCTATATTAAATGCATTAACCCCTATCCTGCCCCCCCACACCGTCGCCACCTATAATAAATTTATTAACCCCTAATCTGCCCCCCCTATACCGTCGCCACCTATAATAAATTTATTAACCCCTAATCTGCCCCCCCTACACCGTCGCCACCTATAATAAATTTATTAACCCCTATCCTGCCCCCCACTACGCCGCCGCCACTGTAATAAAATTATTAACCTCTAAACCTAAGTCTAACCCTAACTTAAATATTAATTAAATAAATCTAAATAACATTTTTATTATTAACTAAATTAATCCTATTTAAAACTAAATACTTACCTTTAAAATAAACCCTAATATAGCTACAATATAAATAATAATTATATTCTAGCTATCTTAGGATTTATTTTTATTTTACAGGTAACTTTGTATTTATTTTAACTAGGTACAATAGCTATTAAATAGTTATTAACTATTTAATAGCTTACCTAGCTAAAATAAACTGAAATTTACCTGTAAAATAAATCCTAACCTAAGTTATAATTACACCTAAAACTACACTATACTTTAATAAATTATTCCTATTTAAAACTAAATACTTACCTGTAAAATAAACCCTAATATAGCTACAATATAAATAATAATTATATTGTAGCTATCTTAGGATTTATATGTATTTTACAGGTAACTTTGTATTTATTTTAGCTAGTTAGAATAGTTATTAAATAGTTATTAACTATTTAATAACTACCTAGCTAAAAGAAATACAAAATTACCTGTAAAATAAATCCTAACCTAAGTTACAATTAAACCTAATACTACACTATCATTAAATTAATTAAATAAGCTACCTACAAATAACTACAATTAAATACAATTACATAAACTAACTAAAGTACAAAAAATAAAAAAGCTAAGTTACAAAAAATAAAAAAAGTTTCAAACATTTTACAAATATTACAACAATTTTAAGCTACTTACACCTAATCTAAGTCCCCTAATAAAATAACAAACCCCCCCAAAATAAAAAAATGCCCTACCCTATTCTAAATTAAATAAAGTTCAAAGCTCTTTCACCTTACCAGCCCTTAAAAGGGCCTTTTGTGGGGGCATGCCCCAAAGTTCAGCTCTTTTGCCTGTAAAAGAAAAATACAACCCCCCCCAACATTAAAACCCACCACCCACATATCCCTAATCTAACCCAAACCCCCCTTAAAATAACCTAACACTAATCCCCTGAAGATCATCCTACCTTTAGTTGTCTTCACTCAGCCGAGCCACCGGTGGAACTGAAGAGGACATCCGGACCGGCAGAAGTTATCCTCCAAGGGGCGCTGAAGAAATCTTCCATCCGATGAAGTGATCCTCCAAGCGGCGCTGAAGAAATCTTCCATCCGATGAAGTGATCCTCCAAGCGGCGCTGAAGAAATCTTCCATCCGGGCGAGGTCATCTTCCAAGAGGCGCTGAAGAAGTCTTCTATCTGGGCGAGGTCATCGTCGAAGCCGGGACTTGAATCTTCATCCCGCCGACGCGGAACATCCTCCTTTCCCGACGAACTACCGACGAATGAAGGCTCCTTTAAGGGACGTCATCCGAGATGGCGTCCCTTCAATTCCGATTGGCTGATAGGATTCTATCAGCCAATCGGAATTAAGGTAGGAAAAATCTGATCCAATCAGATTCAAGTTCAATCCGATTGGCTGATCCAATCAGCCAATCATATTGAGCTTGCATTCTATTGGCTGTTCCGATCATCCAATAGAATGCGAGCTCAATCTGATTGGCTGATTGGATCAGCCAATCGGATTGAACTTGAATCTGATTGGCTGATTTCATCAGCCAATCAGATTTTTCCTACCTTAATTCCAATTGGCTGATAGAATCCTATCAGCCAATCGGAATTGAAGGGACGCCATCTTGGATGACGTCCCTTAAAGGAGCCTTCATTCGTCGGTAGTTCGTCGGGAAAGGAGGATGTTCCGCGTCGGCGGGATGAAGATTCAAGACCCGGCTTCAACGATGACCTCGCCCGGATAGAAGACTTCTTCAGCGCCTCTTGGAAGATGACCTCGCCCGGATGGAAGATTTCTTCAGCGCCGCTTGGAGGATCACTTCATCGGATGGAAGATTTCTTCAGCGCCCCTTGGAGGATAACTTCTGCCGGTCCGGATGTCCTCTTCAGTTCCATCGGTGGCTCGGCTGAGTGAAGACAACTAAAGGTAGGATGATCTTCAGGGGATTAGTGTTAGGTTATTTTAAGGGGGGTTTGGGTTAGATTAGGGGTATGTGGGTGGTGGGTTTTAATGTTGGGGGGGGGTTGTATTTTTCTTTTACAGGCAAAAGAGCTGAACTTTGGGGCATGCCCCCACAAAAGGCCCTTTTAAGGGCTGGTAAGGTAAAAGAGCTTTGAACTTTTTTAATGTAGAATAGGGTAGGGCATTTTTTTTATTTTGGGGGGGTTTGGTATTTTATTAGGGGGCTTAGATTAGGTGTAAGTAGCTTAAAATTGTTGTAATATGTTTTTAAATGTTTGTAACTTATTTTTTTTATTTTTTGTAACTTAGCTTTTTTTATTTTTTGTACTTTAGTTAGTTTATGTAATTGTATTTAATTGTAGTTATTTGTAGGTAGTTTATTTAATTTATTTAATGATAGTGTAGTGTTAGGTTTAATTGTAAATTAGGTTAGGATTTATTTTACAGGTAATTTTGTATTTCTTTTAGCTAGGTAGTTATTAAATAGTTAATAACTATTTAATAACTATTCTAAATAGCTAAAATAAATACAAAGTTACCTGTAAAATAAATATAAATCCTAAGATAGCTACAATGTAATTATTAATTATATTGTAGCTATATTAGGGTTTATTTTACAGGTAAGTATTTAGTTTTAAATAGGAATAATTTATTAAAGTATAGTGTAGTGTTAGGTGTAATTGTAACTTAAGTTAGTTTTTATTTTACAGGTACATTTCTCTTTATTTTAGCTAGGTAAGCTATTAAATAGTTAATAACTATTTAATAGCTATTGTACCTAGTTAAAATAAATTGAAATTTGCATGTAAAATAAAAATAAATCCTAAGATAGCTACAATATAATTATTATTTATATTGTAGCTATATTAGGGTTTATTTTACAGGTAAGTATTTAGTTTTAAATAGGATTAATTTAGTTAATAATAGAAATATTATTTAGATTTATTTAATTAATATTTAAGTTAGGGGGGTGTTAGGGTTAGTGTTAGACTTAGGTTTAGGGGTTAATAATTTTATTACAGTGGCGGCGGTGTAGTGGGGGGCAGGATAGGGGTTAATACATTTATTATAGGTGGCGACGGTGTAGGGGGGGCAGGATAGGGGTTAATAAGTCTATTATAGGTGGCGACGGTGTAGGGGGGGCAGGATAGGGGTTAATAAATTTAATATAGGTTGTGGCGGGTTCAGGGGTTAAACTATTTATTTATTTGCGGCGAGGTGCGGGATCAGCAGGATAGGGGTTAATAACTTTATTATAGAGGGCGACGGTATAGGGGGGCAGGATAGGGGTTACTAGGTATAATGTAGGTGGCAACGGTGTCCGGGAGCGGCGGTTTAGGGGTTAATACATTTATAAAAGTTGCGGCGGGGTCTAGGAGCGGCGGTTTAGGGGTTAATACATTTATAAGACTTGCGGCGGGGTCTAGGAGCGGCGGTTTAGGGGTTAGTAACTTTATTTAGTTGCGGGGGGCTCCGGGGGTGCCGGTATAGGGGGTAGAACAGTGTAGTTTAGTGTGGGTGCTTAGTGACAGGCTAGCAAGAAAGCTGTCAAACAGCCGAAAAGCAGCGAGATCGGATGAGTGATAACTCTCACAGTCCGCTGCTCATCGCCCCGCGGCTTTTTGACAGCTTTTTTTGATAACTTAGGCGTATTTTTTCAGGTCCGCGGTGGCGAAGGTAGGCGAGCTTAGGCGGGCGTATTGGGCCGGAGAAGGCAGGAAAGTTGACACGATGATAACTACCCCCCAGTGTATTAAACTCCAAAGCACTCCTAATTTCTGTCAGCGAGGAAGTATTGGAGTGAGGAGAGGACACGTCTAGTGTATCATACTCCGGGATACTCACATATCCATAAAGGCATCCCATTACTGTCTGGGGGGCGCCAGGCCACTGAATCACACAATCCGGTAAAGATAGTTAGGGCATGTGTATCGCGCAACTAGAACTCAGCCATCTGATAGGTAGCGGTGGGCAAGCCCTATGGCAGAGCTTTCCAAACTTTTCATGTTGGCGACACACTTTTTAGACCTACATCATTTCACGACACAGTAATTCAGTTGTAGTAGTAAACAGGAGGTTAAACTAACTTGTTTTAAGAGATACGGACACATACATAAATTATATAATAACACAATGTATTTACAAGTAACAGTATGTATGTGCAAGAATTAAACAAAAAGTTTAATAACACCAATAGCTACTTACTATTTTAATGGGATGTATGAGGTTGATGGGATGATCACAGTTTCTGAATATTTGGTGGAATATTACATAAAGACACTCGCATTTCATCATCAAGCATTTTTAAGCTTCTACTTCCTATCCATATATCAAGAGCAGAAGCGCAGCAATGCACTACTGGGAGCTAGCTGCAAAAAAAACAAATCACTGACTTCTGACTTCAGCTCAGCGTTTAAGCTGCCACCCTCAGAGCTCTGCGAGTCTGACTCACTACTGCTCGCGCTGCAAACACACTGCTGTACCACTCACTGACTACACATGCATTCACAAGCCGATTGAGGAGACTACACGTGCAGTAAGGAGCCAATGTGCTGCCAAAGCCGCCAATGGGAATAGTTCCAGCTCCCGATTAGCTGCGCCAATAGGTTAAGATTATCTGTGACCCACTAGGTGTCAACCATGTGATATGCGTAGCAGGCAGGCAGAAAGTCGGAAACCAAAAAAAAAAATGAAATTCCAAAAAATTTGTGTTAAAGCAGGGACACACCTACATACTGCTGCCGACACACTAATGTGTCACAGCACACAGTTTGGAAAGCACTGCCCTATGAGGACCAACACAGATAGTACTGATTATAACTTTAAACAACCAAAACGTTACATCGTAAGTCAGCAGTAGGGACTTAAATTTAGACATGTGTAAACCAGAGGATAATGTGGCTATAGCAGTGCTACAGTGTTTTAGGTGGGGGAAAAAAATGTGTATGCTCCCACGAGCCGTTTTTGAGGGGCAGTTACTGGCTCGTGGGAGCATACACATTTTTTTTTCACCACCTACCCCACCATCTAGTGGTCAGATCCCCTGTCCCTGCATTACTACCCCTCACTACCAATTAGTGGGCTATCACATTCTGCCCCCCCCTCTTTTAACACTGGAGGGGCTGGCTATGAGAGAGTATGGCCTTTGCACGCATTTATTTGCTCGAATTAGGTCAATGATTCCCTGTGTACTGTTATCCCTAGAGTAGTTGCGTAGTATATGCGAGTCCTTTTGGCAACATAAAACACTGTAGCACTGCTATAGCCACATTATCCTCTGGTTTACACATGTCTAAATTTAAGTCCCTACTGCTGACTTACGATGTAACGTTTTGGTTGTTTAAAGTTATAATCAGTACTATCTGTGTTGGTCCCCATAGGGGCTTGCCCACCTATCAGATGGCTGAGCTCTAGTTGCGCGATACACATGCCCTAACTATCTTTACCGGATTATGTGATTCAGTGGCCTGGCGCCCCCAGACAGTAATGGACTGCCTTTTTGGATATGTGAGTATCCCGGAGTACGATACACTAGACGTGTCCTCTCCTCACTCCAATACTTCATCGCTGACAGAAATTAGGTGTGATTTGGAGTTTAATGCACTATGCGCACTGTTATTGAATATTAAGTCCGTTTTTGGGACATTTTGTTCTGAACATTGTATGTGAGGGTTTATAGGATTATAATGTTGATATACCTATTTTGATTATGCCTGTACCTGAAGATATCAGTTGTAATAATGTACGTGGGTTTGCATACACACATCCGTGGGCACATTAACAATCCTAGCAAGTATATTATGCAGTTTTTTGCCAGCCTTATGTGCCCTGACTAGGTTGTACCTCTGTACTCGCAGTATCTGTCCTCATAAAACACATGTAATCGCTGCACAAGGTATAGATGCCACTTTGTATATACAAAGAGTTTAAACAAGGATACTTTATATAGGATACTGTCTCCTACTTGCTATATCTTAATCCATATTCTAGCACCCTGGCATATGATGTACTGTTCGTAAGAGTGCACCTGTCTCCCTTCTTTTATATATATATATATATATATATATATATATATATATATATATATAATTGTTATTATTTTTTGGTAAAATGTATATCTATACCTATATATATCTATGAGAATATATAGGTATTGATATATATACAGATATATATAGGAATATAAATTTAAGAATACAAAGAACAAATTCTACTATGTGAAGAACATTGGAATATAAACTATTTACAGTATACAGTAAAACATTATAAAATATTAAGACCAGAGAGTGCTGTCTCATACTTGCTATATATATATATATATATATATATATATATATATATATATATATATATATATATATATATAGGTCTGAAGAAGGGACAGGTTATATCCCGAAACGTCACTACTGAAATAAAGAAAGATCACTTTAATTAAGATGACTGCAGACCAGTGAGTGCTTATTACGAACTTCTATATCTACTTTATAGTACCCTGGCAGTTAAAGTGAACCGGTGAGAGTTCAAAAACTCTATTGCTATGTATTTATATATATATATATATATATATATATATATATATATATATATATATATATATATATAATTCAAAGAACATTTTGTTCTATGTGAAGAACATTGTAATGTAAAATATTCATAACTACCTCCAGGTTTAGCGATGTAAGTATAACGTGGTGTTGGGTTAGCATGGACGCGATAAGTGTTTTTTTGGTTTTTTTTAAAGTGCGTTCCATTAAAGTTTACAGGGCGAATGTTTTAACTGAGTCACAATATCAGATGTTCTGAAATTAGCATGCGTCAGGTTTTGCTTGTGCTCAAACAATTTACTTTCAATTTGCAGTACGTGCTGTAAACCACCCATGACACAAGCTTAGTTCCAGCAGTGTTTGTGCGTGAGCGAAAGCACTGAATAATGCTCCACTTGTAATCTGGGTCATTGTGTGCAATTAAAGGGACAGTCAAGTATAAATTAAACTTTCATTATTCAGATAGGACTTTTAATTTTAATTGACTTTCCAATTTACTTTTATCATCAAATGTGCTTTTTTCTCTTGGTATTCTTAGTTTAAACTAAACACAGGTAGGCTCATATGCTAATTTCTAAGCCTTTGAGGGCTGCCTCTTATCACATGCTTTTTAAATCTCTTTTCAACACAAAGAGACAGAAAGTACACGTGGGCTATATAGATAACACTGTGTTCAGGCACAGAAAGTTATTTACGATCTAGCACAATACAATGCTATATTTAAGACAATAGATAATAAACAGTCACAGTCATGTGATCAGGGGGCTGGAAGAAGGTTCCTAGATACAAGGTAATCACAAAGGTAAAAAGTATATTGATATAACTGTGTTGGTTGTGCAAAACTGGGGAATGGGTAATAAAGAGATTATCTATCTTTTAAAACAATAACAATTCTATGGTTGACTGTCCCTTTAACATAGGGTGTTTTAGGGAGGAGCAGAGTGGGTGTTGCTATAGAAACCATCAGTGGGTGTGACCAATGTCTAAGTACCTGTTTACTTAATTGTTCTGCTGCAAAGTGCCCCTGGAAATACCTTTGGCAATTAGGTATTAACACTTTCATTTCCAAACACCAAAACAGCTGGATGATAAAAAGAGGAGAGGAACTGAGGTAAAAAAAGGTTAGCGTATCTTGTATGCATCCGTCCATTTAACATGGAATGTTTTTTTTAAAAAAAAATGATGGCTGATAGGCATTATTATTGCTAAACACCAGACATTAGATGTGTGGCAACACCGTTCAAGGCTCTTGTCAGAATATTTCAGAGTTATTTTCCCTTAAAACCTATATAAGATTTCACGTGTGATGCTTTCTCAGTTGTTTACAAATTCAACAACACAGATCTTTCAGGGCACAAAGACTGATACAAGCAGTAAAGTTTCATATCAGAAATAGTGCAGGATTTCCTTCCCACTCCAGTACTGGGTGAAAATGCACTAGCATAGGTGTCCTCTGATTTATTTCTCCTGGCAATATGGCATAAATAAATAAATAAATAAAAAGCCTGAAAAACAATAATATCAGTGACATGTGCCGCAGGAGAGAGTTGCTTGTTGCACATACTGTATGTGCTGTGCATCGTTTTTAAAATGGGGGTTGGCTGGCATTAAAATTGTGCTTATGACTAGATAAAAATAAAAATTCTAGGGCGGGTTTGTTCTCTCTTACCCCTTCCCTCAGCCCAGACACTTATTTTTAGTAAGCATGCATTTAAAAAGTTTTTTTTCCCAATTAATTCATTTCTGTTGTCTCTTAGAGGATTCATTGTACAGTATATGATTTTGAGTCTGAGTCTATGTGAAAGGGGTGAAACATAATCAATGTAATAAATTCTATTAAAACTGTGCCAATTTGAACTGTTTTGGAAATACATATCTTGTTTCAGATGAAAGGGACAAAGAGAAAAAAAATAAATGGGGTCACTATATGACTAGGGCAGTTTAATTTTTCAGTGATCACATCCCTTGCTCCACGTTTTCTGCAACTTCTCTGCCATACGGATGCCATTCTTCTAAAAGAATATGTGCAGATGAGCCAATCCGCAGCTAAAGCACAACCTCTGATTGGCTGATCCTCCTGTATGGTTCTGTGGGGGCAGTACTTGAAGTGCACCACGTATACTTGAGGGAATGCTGAAATGATTTAGCAGCTTTTGAAAACACCGGATACGGGTGATTTGTCTACACAAATAAATAAACTGTTTGGCAAATATAGAACCCTACATTTGTTATTTGTTATATTAAAGATATTCAGCTGACCAGGGAGTAATTATGAAGAGATCTGACAACGGTGATGTACAAAAATAACAAACATTTAAAAAAAAAAAATGGTCCAACTCTGCAAAACAATCAAGTGCTAATACCTGGGCATTAATAATTTGGCCTTGATTTACCTACAAAGTAATGAAAAACAATGATGAAGATGTGCCACTAGAAAACAAATAGAAGTTATTCTGCTGCCTGTCACACATTGCTGTCAGTGACTGAGCTATGTTTAAATTCCTTTGGCATCTAGTAATTAAGCAGTAGTGAAATACACGTCGGTAAGCTGTGATGTGTAAAATTTCATTTTAGAAAGTCCTTTGTTTTAAGCATGTTGACAGGCACCTTTTTTCTTTTGCAAATTGTGGCTAGTGTGTTCCAGAAAGAATAGAAAAAAAACAACTGTCCTATTTTTTGTATGTTTATAACTATTATTATTATTATTATTATTATTATTATTAATAATAATAATAATAATAATATTATTATTATTAATAATAATAATATCATTTATTTGTGAAAGGCGTCCTTATTCTGTAGTGCCAAGTACAAATTAATCAGAATATTTAATACAGTACACTTATTTAGAATTCATATACTAGATTTAAAGGGACACTAAACCCAATTCAGGTAGAGAATACAGTTTTAAACAACCTTCCAATTTACTTTGTTTATCTAATTTGCTTAATTCTTTAGATATCCTTTGTTGAAGAAATAGCTATGCACATGGGTGAGCCTATCACACGAGGCATCTATGTGCTGCAACAAATCAGCAGCTACTGAGTCTATCTATATATGTATGTATTGGGTACTTGTAAAGCGTGGCTAATCACCCGCAATGGTCTCAAGGCGCTGCTCATTTTATCGACCTCGGAAGGATGAAAGGCTGAGTAGACCTTGCCAGGGATCGAACCTGCAACCCTCGGGTTGCTACAGAGCTCAGCCACAGTGCATTAGTATGCTGAGCTATCTGTCCGGTGCTTTTCAGCAAATGATATCAAGAGAATTAAGCTAATTTGATAATAGAAGTGAATTAGAACGTTGTTTAAAATGGCATGCTCTTTCTAAATCACGAAAGAAAAAAATTGGGTTTCATGTCCCTTTAACAATAAAAAATATATACATAAATATAGTGCACACTTGATTGTTATACTAGTTTGTTTTTTTATTACATGGGTTATTTGGTAAAACTATAAAGCATGTTTTAATTAGATTTGTCTCTCTATTGATTTATAAAAAGCTAAAAAAAAAAGTTTCTTCACCACTTGACATTCTTTGTTAGACAATTTTACGGTGAAGAAAATTGGAAAGTAAAACTGTTAATATCAAACACAAAGTATGCGAATTCTGATACCTTTTCATCACTTGTACACTAAGAATTCTATTTTTTAAATGATATCCTGCCAAGTTTTTCACAATCCATTAATTCCTGGATCAACATCAGAAAGAATGTCGGAGCAAAGCAAAATTCTTGTTAGACACAAATGTCAGGATCAGAAGTCAGAAACATTCTCAGAACAGCGGGGAATCCTGCTAGTTAGACCTAATCGCAACAATTAGTATGTGTCATGTGACATTCACTGCCTATATTTCTGTGAAGTTGATATAAAGAAAAGTATTTTTGAGTTAAGAAAAAAAAATATCCCTTTCCCCAAATAGAATGTGAAAGTTTGTTAAATCCCTGCTGAATTACCTTTAATGGAAATTACATTTGCTGATTCTTGTGCAAACTTGTGTTTGGATTCCACGTTTGGTTCACTAAAAAGGTTCACTATCATGTTAACACATTAGCTGCTAAAGAGAGCTAAAGCCCAATGTGTTATGCATTATGGCAAGCAAGACATTAAAAGGGACAAAAATAAAACTTTCTAATTTACTTTGTTCTCTTGGTATCCTTTGTTGAAAATCAGGTAGGAAAGTGAAGAATGTGCACGTGACTGAAGCAATATACGGCAGCAGTTTTATAACTATGTTATACATTTATAAGAGTGAAAAAGAGAAAAAAGGTGCGATAGCTCTCTAGTGACAGTGTCCTGCTAGACTCCAAAAATTCACAGAAATCTCGCAAAATGTGAAAACAGGAAACAATAAAATACAAAAATAGGAGAAGCGCTCCAAAAAGTAGAGCGAACTGTCTAGGATAATCAAAAATAATACATAAAAAGATATTGACAGTAAGAATGGTAAATGTGGTACTGATAATATATTTGATAAAATCTGTGAAAATAACAATACAAATAAGATGCTAGCATCTGTTAGATTATAAACAAATAAATGTATAAGTAAGCGATATTAAGTACCTACAAGAAGAAATTAAAAAACAAATAATAAAAGCTGCAGCATAAAATGTTTCATAAAACCATATGGGAAACTTGAGTCTATATCATAGTCTGTACTGAACCTTAAAGGGACATTATACACTCATTTTTTCTTTGCATACATGTTTAGTAGATGATCTATTTATATAGCCCATAAAGTTTTTTTTTTTATTTAAAAATGTGTAGTTTTGTATAGTTTTGCTTATTTTTAAATAACATTGCTCTGATTTTCAGACTCCTAACCAAGCCCCAAAGTTTTATGAGAATACCGTCAGATACCTAATCCAGCTTGCTTCTGTTTGTGTAAAGGGTCTTTTTATATGCAAAAGAAGGGGGAGGGTCTTATTTCCCACTTGCAGTGGGCTTTCCAACTACCTTTTCAACAGAGCTAAACTGAGAGCTTCTAAGTATGTTTTTTTTTTGTTTATATAGGTTTTTATTGAGGTTATTGGCAAAACATTTTCAAATAAACATGTTACATACATATTCAGAAACACTCCATTATATTAGGGTATTACAAAAGAGTACATGAATATGATACAACCACATTAAGTGAAACACTTTTCCTAAAAATACATAAAGTGGAATCTCTACAGGGAGTGCAGAATTATTAGGCAAGTTGTATTTTTGAGGATTAATTTTATTATTGAACAACAACCATGTTCTCAATGAACCCAAAAAACTCATTAATATCAAAGCTGAATAGTTTTGGAAGTAGTTTTTAGTTTGTTTTTAGTTATAGCTATTTTAGGGGGATATCTGTGTGTGCAGGTGACTATTACTGTGCATAATTATTAGGCAACTTAACAAAAAACAAATATATACCAATTTCAATTATTTATTTGTACCAGTGAAACCAATATAACATCTCAACATTCACAAATATACATTTCTGACATTCAAAAACAAAACAAAAACAAATCAGTGACCAATATAGCCACCTTTCTTTGCAAGGACACTCAAAAGCCTGCCATCCATGGATTCTGTCAGTGTTTTGATCTGTTCACCATCAACATTGCGTGCAGCAGCAACCACAGCCTCCCAGACACTGTTCAGAGAGGTGTACTGTTTTCCCTCCTTGTAAATCTCACATTTGATGATGGACCACAGGTTCTCAATGGGGTTCAGATCAGGTGAACAAGGAGGCCATGTCATTAGATTTTCTTCTTTTATACCCTTTCTTGCCAGCCACGCTGTGGAGTACTTGGACGCGTGTGATGGAGCATTGTCCTGCATGAAAATCATGTTTTTCTTGAAGGATGCAGACTTCTTCCTGTACCACTGCTTGAAGAAGGTGTCTTCCAGAAACTGGCAGTAGGACTGGGAGTTGAGCTTGACTCCATCCTCAACCCGAAAAGGCCCCACAAGCTCATCTTTGATGATACCAGCCCAAATCAGTACTCCACCTCCACCTTGCTGGCGTCTGAGTCGGACTGGAGCTCTCTGCCCTTTACCAATCCAGCCACGGGCCCATCCATCTGGCCCATCAAGAGTCACTCTCATTTCATCAGTCCATAAAACCTTAGAAAAATCAGTCTTGAGATATTTCTTGGCCCAGTCTTGACGTTTCAGCTTGTGTGTCTTGTTCAGTGGTGGTCGTCTTTCAGCTTTTCTTACCTTGGCCATGTCTCTTAGTATTGCACACCTTGTGCTTTTGGGCACTCCAGTGATGTTGCAGCTCTGAAATATGGCCAAACTGGTGGCAAGTGGCATCTTGGCAGCTGCACGCTTGACTTTTCTCAGTTCATGGGCAGTTATTTTGCGCCTTGGTTTTTCCACACGCTTCTTGCGACCCTGTTGACTATTTTGAATGAAACGCTTGATTGTTCGATGATCACGCTTCAGAAGCTGCATCCCTCTGCAAGATATCTCACTATTTTTGACTTTTCTGAGCCTGTCAAGTCCTTCTTTTGACCCATTTTGCCAAAGGAAAGGAAGTTGCCTAATAATTATGCACACCTGATATAGGGTGTTGATGTCATTAGACCACACCCCTTCTCATTACAGAGATGCACATCACCTAATATGCTTAATTGGTAGTAGGCTTTCGAGCCTATACAGCTTGGAGTAAGACAACATGCATAAAGAGGATGATGTGGTCAAAATACTAATTTGCCTAATAATTCTGCACTCCCTGTATAATCATATAAAACAGGCTAAACTAAAACCTAATTTTATACTTTATTCTTTAACTCCCTCTCCTATTGTGATAAGCCACTCTTGGACTTATGTCATCTGAGATGGAATCTAGAGGGAGTAGGATGATAATAATGGTCTCTCATGGACCAATAGTATTTTAACGTAAGATTCACTACTGAATTTAAACATCTCAAACATCCAACATCATAACCGTATTCAACAGTATTTTCGAACCATGGCACATAATATAGTAAATAAATAGCAACTGGAATGAATACTACTGTACACTAAACAATATGTTAGCATTCAATGGAGCAAACTGCATCAATTGGGAGACAGTCCAAGAAAGGAGGAGGATTGCAGGACAACACACAAAATGGCTACTTATTTAGGAGTAATATTAAACACCATAAACCTAACTTCTCATTATACATCCAAGTTAAAGTAAACATATAAGATGAAGATTGGGGGACACTGAAGTATAGACCCCTCTAAGTGGAAATTAGCCCCAGCTAGGCCCCAGAAATATAATGTCCTAAAGAAAAGGCTGGGCCAAGAGGGCTTGAATTAACATGTTCTGATTATAGTATTATATAAACTAGACACCTACACAATGTACTTGTGATGATAGGGAGTCTGGTTATTTATGCACTTATTAGGAGGTGTGATATATCCATATATAGACAGTTAGGCAGTGTGATACCTGTAGCAATTTGGGGGCATAAACATCCAAAAGACAATAGGAGAGATATATATCTTAAGTCAAAGCTCTATATAAATATTCAATGAGCCTAGGTATAACGACATTCTACTGGCTAACTATCAGCAAATATAAAACTTAAAAATAGTGTATCACACACATAAACTATAGACATAGCTGGGCTTATACTGCATAAACTTGCCCACTTTAAGTTACCATGTCCTAAATTAACCGATGCCACATTTCGAAATTAATGAGTCCAGGCACCTCCATAAGCTCTGAAATTCTGTACTATGTTGACCCCTCCATTGAAGTGCATACTGCTGTTCATAGACCTTAAACTCAGCAGCTCCCAACTCCACACCGAGATACCATAACCCCAGAGTTATGTGGCGCTTAAGTAGGTAGCTTGAATATCCTGAAGACAGTGTCTTAAAAAACCAAGGCATCTTGCCAACTTTCTTCCTCCGCCGACCGGCCGTGTCGGCAGAGGTAGCTGGCTATATTGATCTAAAGCTGGGATGTCATAACTAGAGTCAGAGTCCCGTGTACATTCTGGGTGGGCGCTGCGTAGCTGTGTATCTTCGTCATCCTCCGGTATTGCGACTGACATAATAATCCTACTCTGAGGCTTAACAATATCTCCATCTTTTTCTTCATCTGCTAAGACTTGTTGCTTCATTAGGGTCACTGTTATACTATGCGTCGCAGGTTCCTCCTCATAGTTACCCCTCCCCTCTCTCAGGCTCTCCGTGAGGGCTGAAAATTGAGCCGCCATCTTGCAAGATATCTGATGTAACAAAAATGTGATATCTGCCTCCATGTTAGTGCACACTATACGGCAATTCTCAAAGTCTCTTTAGGGGACATGATCTTAGCTGTAAGAGTGTAACTGTAGTTGGAAAGCGTGATGTTTCTTAGCAGACAAGAGGGGTATTAATGGTCTGATATAGGCTGCCACCAACTATCGTACACATTTCCGATCTTCCGAGGTCCTAGTTAAGGTGGAGAAGGGTATCTGCTAGTTCCAGAGCTTCTTCTTAACTTATACCTCCAATTATAGAATTGTGCTATGCGTCAGCTGCAAGGTATTTGGTATATATTTGAGATCATAAACGGAGCTCCTAAGTAAGTTTTTAAACTGTTTTATTCTGGATTTTTATATCAGTATCTGTGCATCTTATTCTTTATAGTAGTGTCTATTTCATGCAGTTATATGAAAATGAGTGTATACTGTCCCTTTAATAAAAGGTGCGAGTGGCTGCTTGATGTTAACAAATCCTGAGCGGATAAAAAAATGGCTAGTGGTTAAATAACATATGAAAAGCCTTGGCGAATGAGAGTGTTTCAATAAAAGTACCTTTGCCAAGCGGTGGAATGCTTAGCTAAAATTCTTTTGATGACCTTCTCCAATCATTTTGTGTTTATTCAGTCACGTGACCTTTGATGATCCAATCAGAGGAATCTAGGATAGAGCCTTTAAAGATCAATTCTCTGATTGATAAGGATTAAAACAAAATAGCAATTAAATGTAGCAATGATCCATACTGTCAGTTGAGCGTCTCCAGCAGGCTGTATTGTGAACGTTATAGCCTGTCCTGCTCAGTAGGTTTGACAGCTCGAAGTAGTCAGGTGTGTTGAAAAAAATATATAATTGGAGCTCCACAACGGGCTATGCTTACACGGTTCACTCGTATATACACAAACTGACCGTTGCACCAGTCCTGCTCTTCCAACCTTTTCAAGTATACTCATGTATATGAGCAAATCCGGCTCAGTATGTTATGCAAACAAAGTATTCAGGAGTGTTTTGGCAAGGTTGATTGGAGCACCACAACTGTTTTTTTGCATACACAGATAGCTCGTAAGAACACAAAGTGACCGATGCACCCATTCTGCTCTTCAAACCTTAAAGGGACATAAAACAGGTTGAAATCTGTGCATATCCTAAAAGGGCTAATTAATTAAAAAATGTTTGCATAAAAATTGCTGGCAAGTATTTTAAAATAATTTTCAAAAATAAGCAAAATGAATTACATATCTAAGCTGCCTTGAGAAGCCAACTCCACCCCCCCCCCCCTTATCAGTGTTTAGACACAGGCATTGTATTTCAACTGAGTTCACAGCTTCTAGACATGCTCCAGTAGATAAACCCCATACATTTTTGTATTCTACCAAAACAACAATAGATATAGATACAGCCATATAGGGAAATGTGTGGGGGGAGTTAGAACTTTACAATTCAGAAACTAAAAAGAAAGGGTTAATGGCGAGGCACTGCAGTATACATTTGCAGGTATAGTAATTAAAGTACATATTACTATATTTTGTCTCTTTACCAACCTGTTTTATGTCCCTTTAACAACTCCAATAGTGTGTAAGCAAATCTACGCGTTTCAGCAGTGTGCCCTGCCTTTCTCCAGATGCTTACTTTATGAACCAAGGTGCTATTTGTAGCCTATTCCGACTTTGTAATCCTTTGATTGGATTAGCACATAAGAAATAAGATATATTTATATCACATAGTAAGCAAAATAAACAAGATTGAAGTCATTTCTAAATCTTTTTAGAACATTGGTAAAGGACATTTAGACTTTTTTGTAGAAGGGATACTTTCTCCACAAATGCCAGATAAATACTTAAAGGGGGGACATGCTTTCTTAAACGGGGTAAAGTACTGGGAATGAAATTGCTAATAGTGCTAAACTATTGAATAAATAAAATGTAATAATAAACTTGTGAAGTATTAAAAAATAGAAAAATGAAAAAAAAAATATATATATGGGGTAAATTTATTAATGTGCGATCAGACATGATACAATGTAGAGTATCATGTCCACCACACATCGATAAATGTCGAAAGCATACGCTGTCGGCATTTATCATTGCACCAGCAGTTCTTGTGAAGTGCTGGTGCAATGCCACCCCCTGCAGATTCACGGGCCAATCAGCCGCTAGCAGGGGTGTCAATCAACCCGATCGTATTTGATCGAGTTGATTTCTGTCCGATGCCTCAGAGCAGCGGACAAGTTATGGAGCAGCGGTCTTTAGGCCACTGCTTCATAACGTCTGGCTCGCCGGAAACAAGGGCCATCAAGCTCCATATGGAGCTTGATAAATTGACCCCATAGAGAGAGAGAGAGAGAAAATATATATTTATAAGAAATTAAAAGGTATATGGTATATGAAAAGGTATTTGAATGAAAAGGGCTATCTTGTATATGTACAGGTACAAATCCCCAAATCTGGAATTCCAAAATCCAAAATTTTTCTGAAATCCAGACTTTTTATTTATTTTTAAATTACATCCCCATCTGTAAGTCACAATCTTCTCTGCCTGCGCATTTGATTTGGTTTTTGTGTTCTAAAATGCAAATATATTATTTAAAATAACAACTATTACCTTTCTGATTACAGTACTTTACTATCTTACTGATAGCACTATGTATATAAAAGTATTAATAATGATATGACTACCTGTATTAGAAATATTGTCTAAATTACATAAGATATTGTTGGTTACACTTGGTCCCATCCCCTCTTAAAGGTGTCTAATTTTAAAGATGCAAATATTTCAAAATCCAATCTATTCCAAAAAAGCAAACGTTTTCTGGTCCCAGGATAAAGGGTTTTCTACCTGTTTATGTCTAAATACAGGTATGTGTATGGGTGTGTGTATATTAGGGATGGGCAAATGTTTAGCAACATTCAAAAAATGAATCAATTGTTAACACATTTGTTTGTTCATTTCGAATTTCTAATGTTTATACAACATTCTAAAATTTGTTTATGTAATAGTATTTTTAATGATTTCCTTAAATGTAATATTCAAATCAAATTTTTCTAATAATTCGATTTTAATGTTGCAATATTTGAATTAGAAAAAATTGAATTTATATATTTGTTATAGTATTTCTAATGCTTTTTTTAAATGCAATATTCGAATTATGCAATATTCAAAATAGAAAAATTCGAATTGATATATTTGTATCTATTATGTATCAATTTACTAAATTTCCTACCACATGAACTATTGAACTTCTAAATAGTATTTGTTAAATCGAATATTACATTTGACATTTCAAATATGGACATCTAATCATGAACATTCAAATTCGAATGTGACAGTCAAAAACTGTAAATAGCATTCAATTATAGAATTTTTAAGAATATTCATTCTTATCAACATTCGACTATGTAAATCGAATTTCTACAATAACATTTGTTCTAACATTCAAATTTGAATATAAACACATTCGTCTATTCCTAGTATATATATATATATATATATATATATATATATATATATATATATATATTTATATTTATGTATGTGTATATTTGTCTTTATGTGTTTATATGTGTATATACCTACATAACTCTAATATATATAGGAGCAGAGGACTTCGCTCGCTGGACTTCCAAAAAGTGTATATTTTATTCAAATAGTGAAGTTTTGTCCCTGAAACATCACTAATTTAATAAAATATACACTTTTTGCAAGTCCAGTGAGTGTGGATCCTTTGTCTACTATATATATATATAAAAATATATATATATTATTATTATTATTATCGGTTATTTGTAGAGCGCCAACAGATTCCGCAGTGCTAATATATATATATATATATATATATATATATATATATATATATATATATATATATATATACACAGTGTGTATACACACTTTGGAGCCCTTTCCACTCAAATACTGTAAAAAAAACACATTTTTAAATAAATATTAATGTTTATTTGTTTGCTTACAGGAACGTGTTCTTTTTAAATATATATATCTATACCTGTATATATTGAAATAGATATATAGGTATAGATTTATATATATTTTTTTTTTAAATAATCATATATATATATATCTATATATTTAAAAATAAAAAGAACATTTTCTTCTTTGTGAAGAACACTGGAATGTAAAATATTTATAACTACCTGCAGGTTTATCGCTGTAGGTTTTACACGGTTTTGGGTTAGTGAGCAAGTGATAAGTATTAGTTTTTATTTTTTGTTCTGTGCACCCTATTGAAGCCTACAGAGAGAAGAAGTTAACGCGGTTGCGATATCCAAAGTCCTAAAGTTAGCACGCATAGGGTTTCGCTTGCGCACTACATTTTTACTTTTAATATGTGTGCTAACCCGTCTGAGTTAAAAGTTTTCTTTGTGCAGTGATTATGCACTAGCAGATAAAAAAATAGCTTTTCACTTGTAATTCAGCCCTAGATATCTCTTCAACAAAGAATACAGAACAAAGTAAATATAAGTAAATTTAAAACTTTTATTAAAATGATATGCTCTGTCTGAATCACAAAAGAAAAACATTTGGGTTTCATGTTCCTTTAAAAGAACATAAATGTCAAAATTAAACTTTCACCATTCAAATACAACTTTTCTCTTGTTAAGTGTATCCAGTCCATGGATCATCCATTACTTGTGGGATATTCTCCTTCCCAACAGGAAGTTGCAAGAGGATCACCCACAGCAGAGCTGCTATATAGCTCCTCCCCTCACTGCCATATCCAGTCATTCTCTTGCAACTCTCAACAAAGATGGACGTAGTAAGAGGAGAGTGGTGTATTATAGTTAGTTTTTTAACTTCAATCAAAAGTTTGTTATCTTTAAATAGTACCGGAGTGTACTGTTTCATCTCAGGCAGCATTAGAAGAAGAATCTGCCTGTGATTTCTATGATCTTAGCAGAAGTAACTAAGATCCACTGCCGTTCTCACATATTCTGAGGAGTGAGGTAACTTCAGAGGGGGAATGGCGTGCAGGTTTTCCTGCAATAAGGTATGTGCAGTTAACATATTTCTAGGGATGGAATTTGCTAGAAAAATGCTGCTGATACCGGATTAATGTAAGTTAAGCCTTAAATGCAGTGATAGCGACTGGTATCAGGCTTATTAACAGAGATACATACTCTTATAAAACGTTTGCTGGCATGTTAATCGTTTTTATATATGTTTGGTGACAAAACTTATTGGGGCCTAGTTTTTTTTTCCACATGGCTGGCTTGATTGTTGCCTAGAAACAGTTTCCTGAGGCTTTCCACTGTTGTAATATGAGTGGGAGGGGCCTTTTTTAGTGCTTTTCTGTGCAGATAAATATACTGACAGAGACATTCAGCTTCCCTCTGCATGATACAGGACATCTCTGAAGGGCTCAAAAGGCTTCAAAGTCGTGTTTGAGGAGGGTAACAACCACAGTAGACTGTGGCAGTTGTTGTGACTGTGTTTAAAAAATGTTTTTGTCATTTATTATTCTGTTTTTGTTATTAAGGGGTTAATCATCCATTTGCAAGTGGGTGCAATGCTCTGCTGACTTGTTACATACACTGTAAAAATTTTGTTAGTGTAACTGCCTTTTTTCACTGTTATTTCAAATTTTGTCAAAATTTGTTTCTCTTAAAGGCACAGTAACGTTTTTTATATTTCTTGTTAACTTACTTTAAAGTGTTTTCCAAGCTTGCTAGTCTCATTGCTAGTCTGTACAAACATGTCTGAAACAGAGGATACTTGTTCATTATGTTTAAAAGCCATGGTGGAGCCCCATAGGAGAATGTGTACTAAATGTATTGATTTCACCTTAAACAGTAAAGATCAGTCTTTATCTATAAAAGAATTGTCACCAGAGGGGTCTGTCGAGGGGGAAGTTATGCCGACTAACTCTCCCCACGTGTCGGACCCTTCGCCTCCCGCTCAAGGGACGCACGCTAATATGGCGCCAAGTACATCAGGGACGCCCATAGCGATTACTTTGCAGGACATGGCTGCAATCATGAATAATACCCTATCAGAGGTATTATCCAGATTGCCTGAATTGAGAGGCAAGCGCGATAGCTCTGGGGTTAGACGAGATACAGAGCGCGTAGATGCTGTAAGAGCCATGTCTGATACTGCGTCACAATAGACATCAACATATAATTCGTGGAAAAATTTGTTCGTAATCAGTATCCATAAACAGCGATGTAATCAGTGGTGATATGGTGTAAACATTCCACCCAGGAACCCCACAGTTGCGGGAAACACCAAACTATCCTGTAAACATGTGTAACATCCAGTAATGAAAAACACAAAAGGACTCACCACACTTTCCGGAAGCCCACCATAAGAATGGAAATACCTATGTTTGCAGTCCAAAATCAAAATCTTGCAAGTAGCTTGAAATCTGAGTCGCAATTCCCTGTGAGTGGTAGGCTTCACCGTGCCGCCTCTGTGACACACCTGTTTAGTGCAAGGTGTGAGACTGCTCCAAGTTCCGGTGCTGCTGGGGCTCTCCAAAAACCCGTAGGATTCAAATAGAATTATAAACAGCAATCAAACAGTTCACAGTTCCGAAGCACAATATGCAGAACCTGAGGACGGTGAGCTTCAGTCTGTGGGTGACGTCTCTGAATCGGGGAGACCTGATTCAGAGATTTCTAATTTTAAATTTAAGCTTGAGAACCTCCGTGTATTGCTTGGGGAGGTATTAGCTGCTCTGAATGACTGTGACACAATTGCAGTGCCAGAGAAATTGTGTAGGCTGGATAAATACTATGCAGTGCCGGTGAGTACTGATGTTTTTCCAATACCTAAAAGGCTTACAGAAATTATTAGTAAGGAGTGGGATAGGCCCGGTGTGCCCTTTTCCCCACCTCCTATATTTAGAAAAATGTTTCCAATAGATGCCACTACACGGGACTTATGGCAGACTGTCCCTAAGGTGGAGGGAGCAGTTTCTACTTTAGCAAAGCGTACCACTATCCCGGTTGAGGACAGTTGTGCTTTTTCAGATCCAATGGATAAAAAATTAGAGGGTTACCTTAAGAAAATGTTTATTCAACAAGGTTTTATTTTACAGCCCCTTGCATGCATTGCGCCTGTCACTGCTGCGGCGGCATTCTGGTTTGAGGCCCTGGAAGAGGCCATCCATACAGCTCCATTGACTGAAATTGTTGACAAGCTTAGAAATCTTAAGCTAGCTAACTCATTTGTTTCTGATGACATTGTTCATTTGACTAAACTAACGGCTAAGAATTCCGGATTCGCCATCCAGGCGCGTAGGGCGCTATGGCTCAAATCCTGGTCAGCTGATGTGACTTCAAAGTCTAAATTACTCAACATTCCTTTCAAGGGGCAGACCTTATTCGGGCCTAGTTTGAAAGAAATTATTGCTGACATTACTGGAGGTAAGATGTTCAGGATCCTTGGGCGTTGGAGATCATATCTCAGGGATATCTTCTGGACTTCAAAGCTTCTCCTCCACAAGGGAGATTTCACCTTTCAAGATTATCTGCAAACCAGATAAAGAAAGAGGCATTCCTAAGCTGCGTACAAGATCTCCTTGTAATGGGAGTGATCCATCCAGTTCCGCGGACGGAACAAGGACAGGGGTTTTATTCAAATCTGTTTGTGGTTCCCAAAAAAGAGGGAACCTTCAGACCAATTTTGGATTTAAAGATCCTAAACAAATTCCTCAGAGTTCCGTCATTCAAGATGGAAACTATTCGAACCATTTTACCCATGATCCAAGAGGGTCAGTACATGACCACAGTGGACTTAAAGGATGCCTACCTTCACATTCCGATTCACAAGAATCATCATCAGTTCCTGAGGTTTGCCTTTCTAGACAGGCATTACCAATTTGTAGCTCTTCCATTCGGGTTGGCTACAGCCCCAAGAATTTTTACAAAGGTTCTGGGCTCACTTCTGGCAGTCCTAAGACCGCGAGGCATAGCGGTGGCTCCTTACCTGGACGACATCCTGATACAGGCGTCAAGCTTTCAAATTGCCAAATCTCATACAGAGATAGTTCTGGCATTCCTGAGGTCGCATGGGTGGAAAGTGAACGAAGAAAAGAGTTCTCTATCTCCTCTCACAAGGGTTTCCTTCCTAGGGACTCTAATAGATTCTGTAGAAATTAAAATTTACCTGATGGAGTCCAGGTTATCAAAACTTCTAAATGCTTGCCGTGTTCTTCACTCCATTCCGCGCCCCACGGTGGCTCAGTGCATGGAAGTAATCGGCTTAATGGTAGCAGCGATGGACATAGTGCCATTCGCGCGCCTGCATCTCAGACCGCTGCAATTATGCATGCTCAGTCAGTGGAATGGGGATTACACAGATTTGTCCCCTCTACTAAATCTGGATCAGGAAACCAGAGATTCTCTTCTCTGGTGGTTATCTCGGGCCCATCTGTCCAAGGGTATGACCTTTCGCAGACCAGATTGAACAATTGTAACAACAGATGCCAGCCTTCTAGGTTGGGGTGCAGTCTGGAACTCCCTGAAGGCTCAGGGTTCATGGACTCAGGAGGAGAAACTCCTCCCAATAAATATTCTGGAGTTAAGAGCAATATTCAATGCTCTTCTGGCTTGGCCTCAGCTAGCAACACTGAGGTTCATCAGATTTCAGTCGGACAACATCACGACTGTGGCTTACATCAACCATCAAGGGGGAACCAGGAGTTCCCTAGCGATGTCAGAAGTCTCCAAGATAATTCGCTGGGCAGAGACTCACTCTTGCCACCTGTCAGCGATCCATATCCCAGGTGTAGAGAACTGGGAGGCGGATTTTCTAAGTCGTGAGACTTTTCATCCAGGGGAATGGGAACTCCATCCGGAGGTGTTTGCTCAATTGGTTCTCCGTTGGGGCAAACCAGAATTGGATCTCATGGCGTCTCGCCAGAACGCCAAGCTTCCTTGTTACGGATCCAGGTCCAGGGACCCAGAAGCGGCACTGATAGATGCTCTAGCAGCGCCTTGGTTCTTCAACCTGGCTTATGTGTTTCCACCGTTTCCTCTGCTCCCTCGTCTGATTGCCAAAATCAAACAGGAAAGAGCATCGGTGATATTGATAGCGCTTGTGTGGCCACGCAGGACCTGATATGCAGACCTAGTGGACATGTCATCCTTTCCACCATGGACTCTGCCTCTGAGACAAGACCTTCTAATACAAGGTCCTTTCAATCATCCGAATCTACTTTCTCTGAGACTGACTGCATGGAGATTGAACGCTTGATCCTATCAAAGCGTGGCTTCTCCGAGTCAGTAATTGATACCTTAATACAGGCACGAAAGCCTGTCACCAGGAAAATTTACCACAAGATATGGCGTAAATATCTTCATTGGTGTGAATCCAAGAATTACTCATGGAGTAGGGTTAGGATTCCTAGGATATTGTCCTTCCTCCAAGAGGGTTTGGACAAAGGATTATCAGCTAGTTCTTTAAAGGGACAGATTTCTGCTCTGTCTATTCTTTTACACAAGCGTCTGGCAGAAGTTCCAGACGTTCAGGCATTTTGTCAGGCTTTAGTTAGAATTAAGCCTGTGTTTAAACCTGGATATGGCAGTGAGGGCAGGAGCTATATAGCAGCTCTGCTGTGGGTGATCCTCATGCAACTTCCTGTTGGGAAGGAGAATATCCCACATGTAATGGATGATCCGTGGACTGGATACACTACAAGAGAAATAAATTTATCAGGTAAGCATAAATTATGTTTTCTTTTTACTTGTGTTTTCAAATTAACTTTGTTCTCATGGTATCCTGGGTTGGTAGGCTGAGGAGCAGCAATACATTTAAAGAAGGTAGCTCCTGATTGGTGGCTACACACATATGGCATTGGCTCACCAGATGTACTTAGCTAGGTCCCTGTATGGCATTGCTTCTCTGGAGCTGAAGTTAAAGGGATACTGAACCCAATTTTTTTCTTTCATCATTTAGATAGAGCAGCAATTTTAAATGGACAGTTCACCCAAAATTGTTCTCCTATTTAAATTGTTACAAATGATCATTTTTTCCTGCTGGAGTGTATTAAATTGTTAACAAGTAGCGCCTTTACCCTTATTTCGGCATTTGAAATAGCTGATTTAGCTTGTGGTTTCCCAAACTATACTGAAAGTTTTGATACTGGAGTAAACGCTATTGAAAAACCTAAATAAACACAGCCAGCAGAAGAAGTTACACTCACAGTGGGGTGCAGGATAGTTAAGTAATTAAGTGATAATTTTCCATTGTTCTCGCTATGTATTGAGCTTTGGTTTTCCAGACAAATATAAGATAAGGAAGCAAGTGTGTGTACACAAAGTGATAACATAATGATATGATATTACCTGAAGCTCAACCCATTGTAATAGGCTGTGGTTTAAAAGCACATAACCAGCTATTTAATATACACAAATAAACCTGAAAATGCAATTTATCATACATTTTATACTCTGCAGCTGGTATAACAAGTCATCGAAAATACATTAATATAAAAACAATTTTAAAGTGTAATGTCCCTTTAAGAAACTTTCTAATTTACTCCTATTATCAATTTTTCTTTTTGGACGAGATTTTCATCAAAAATCAAGAACACTGCAGCAAATTAATTTCCATAAGAAGAAAGTGGCCACAACGTATCTATATTTTATCTTCTGGAAACTGGATTTTAGCATATATATATATATATATATATATATATATATATATATATATATATATATATATATATATTTGTATTTTTTTTGTATTGTTTTGCATCTCAGGGATACACCCCTTGAAAAGACTTTAATTGTTTTTTCTAATATCCTTAGTTGTAGCCAATTAGCCACTAATATAAATGAGCTCCTGCACATATCAAGCAATCTCTGTGCAGCATGTAGGAGGGTCAGGGTTCTGAATTCCACAGAATGCACACCAGCCTTTCTGAGCCAGTGGAAAAACTTAAAGGAACATGAAGCCCAACGTTTTCCTTTTATGGTTCAGATAGAGCATACAGTTTTAAACAGCTTTCCAATTTACTTCTATTATATCATTTATTTTGTTCTCTTGTTATCCTTTGTTAAAAACTATTCCTAGGTAAACGAATGCCCCCTCATATGCTAATTTATATCTTGGATGGTGGGAGTTGGTCCACATCTTTGGAGATAATTACCCTTTCAGGTCCTATATACACTTTTTTAAGCAATATATAGATGACCTGCTTCTGATTTGGTCAGGTCCCATTGAGGAAATTGGTCCCTTTATTCAATGGCTTAATGTAAACGACAGTGGTCTTCGCTTTACTTTTGAATCCGATCCTAGTAATATCAACTTTCTTGATTTATGTTTGGTTGGTGGTGGAGATGGTAATATCAACACTAAGGTGTTTTGCAAACTAATTTCTGGCAACGCTTTGCTCCATGCAGCCAGCTGTCACTCAAAAAATACGTCTTATGCAGTAGCTAAAGGTCAAATTACCAGACTCAAAAGAAACTGCAGTAGACAGCAAGACTTTATGCATGAAGCTAAACTGTTGGAGAAAAGACTAAGATAAAGAAAATACAACCATAGTCACATTAAAGAAGCGAAAAAGAAAGTGCAGATGATCTCGAGAGACACTTTGTTACAAGACAGTACTACAAAGGTTAGAGAAAAAACTTTTAAAGGGGTCCATTTTGTAACAGGCTATAGTGCCCAATTTTCCAAAATATGCGGTATTATCAACAAACACCCCTTTTAGCCGCTGATGATAAACTGACAGAAGTATTACAGGAAGTTGTGCGTTGCTAACATAAAAAATGCTGCACGCTTGGCTCCCTAATGTCCCCTACCCAATTGAGACAATCTGACAGAGATTGTGCTCTTGGCTCACTCATACTGGCATGTTTAGATGCGGGCACAGAAAGTGTAAGCCCTGCGAATACGTTCAGATCACTAACAGCTTTACATCAGCTGTTAGTGGCAAATCGTATGACATTAAAGCATGTCTTAATTGCACTTGTACGTCACTTGCATGAAGTGCAATATTCAGTATGTAGGCCTCACCTCCAGGGATATTAACCCACGGATCAGAGAACACATCTCCATCATTACCAGAGAAAAATCCACCACTCCTTTGGTCCAGCACTTTGCCACATCAGACCTGTAAGCTGAACACCTTCAGGTGGGTGGCTATCGAAAAAGTGATGGTACCAAAGAGAAGAGGGGACATTGATAAACGTTTGGCTAAGCGTGAGGTGTTCTGGATCTTCCATCTTAAGACCAGAACACCTCAAGGATTAAATTCAAAATATGATCTAATACATTTTTGGGAATAGTGTATTTTCATCTATACACATGTATATATACTTTAGTTTTTATCATGATGTATCCGTTAACATATCATGTTTCTCGTATTATATATTTAAGTCTGACGATTTCAGTCTTATTTAGTCATTTCACATTCTTTGGTCTTATCCAGAATTTGCTCTATAGTTTTATCTCTGCTAAAGGTTTATCTCTGCTATATTTGTACATATATGTGTGTGTTCTAATAACATATATATCTAGATCAATTTTCTCTATGGAGCTGTGATTATATATATATTTATATTTAGGTTTATATTTATATTTAGCACCTTGCATTTAGAACCTTATAAGCGCTCAGTCATTTTCTTGGGTTTGCTCACATAAACATAAATATATATATATTTATGTGTGTATCTATAGGTATGAGTATAACGGGTATATTTATCAATGTGCGAGCGGACATGATACAAAGTAGCATATCATGTCCGCTGCACATCGATAAATGCGAACAGCATACGCTGTCTGCATTTATCATTGCACCAGCAGTTCTTGTGAACTGCTGATGCAATGCCGCCCTCTGCAGATTTGCAGCCAATCGTCCGCTAGCAGGGAGTGCCAATCAACCCTATTGTATTCGATCGGGTTGATTTCTGTCCGTCGCCTAAGAGCAGGCGGACAGGTTATGGAGCTATGGTCTTTAGACCGCTGCTTCATACGAACAAGGGGCCTCAAGCTCCATACGGAACTTGATAAATTTGCCCCTAAGTATCAGTAAATTCACAAATACAGCCAATGCTGATTATGTGTGCATTATTCTGTATTTGTTCTGCTGTAACATGTATGTAACACTTAGAATGTATAATTGATAAGTTCCTGATTTCTATATGGTTTAATATGTTCACTTCAGGGTTAATGTCTATGTATGTGTCATTCACGTAGGGCATCAAGGTACTGTTTAACTATCTTCGGAGGGCGTTCTCATTGTTTTAGTGTTTTGATTTATCAGGTTATTTTTAACCTTTTTTAAAGTCTTGTATCATGTGTAGCACCTTAGGCTATAATTACGGCCCAGTGCCAGAACATGTAAGCCATCAGGTGCTACGCTCTTCATTTCATTGAATTTTGGATGCTTCAATGTTTTTAACTATTTTACTAATTAAATAAAGTGACTTTTCAATATGATCAGCGGTACTACCTTCTTTCTGTGGACTTTTGTACCAGTTTTGGATACCGCTGTTTCTTCAGAGTTCTACAGGTGCCGGGCAGTTATTTCCTCTCTCCCCTCTCGCTCACGTCACGTTTGATGTCATCATTTCTGTGCCGCATGGGTTCCGATGCACTGACAGAGGCCACGACTGGGAAGCCACTATGGATACATGCTAAGTAAGTTTCTTACCCCGTTTGGTATACGGACAGATACAGAGTGAACGTGTGCAGTTTCTAGATGGACTGCGACCTCCAGGAGACGTACGGCTAAACACAGGTACGAAAATTGCTATTGGATACAGCCAGGGCTTGGCGGTTATTACTTTCAGGGGAGTAAGAGGTATAACAGAAGTCCCGCAGACCGGAGTGGTTATTAGGTATTTACCTTATAAATTTGCTACGAGGGATACATATTGTTCTTTTTATAGGTAAACTAATGAGCAGCAATATAGCACTGGGACCTAGCTTCTGATTGGTGGCTGCACATATATACATACCTCTTGTCATTGGCTCACCCAATGTGTTCAACTAGCTCCCAGTCGTGCATTGCTGCTCCCCCAACAAAGGATACCAAGAGAATGAAGCACATTTGATAATAAAATTGAGTTGGAAAGTTGTTTAAATAACATCCTCTTTCTGAATCATGAAAGAAAAATTTTGGATTTCTCGTCCCTTTAAATTTGTGACTATTTTTACACTTTAGTGTTATATGTAGAATATTAACATACATAGCATTTCTAATAAAATGCAGAGACGTTCCATGCTTTGCACTGTATACCACAACATATAACACACGCACAAAGTTACTAAGAGAAGAAAAATCCTTTATGCTTCAGCACTTCCTAGCAGGATTTTTTTTCTTTGTAAAAGATTTTGTAGTGAATAAAGCCCTGGAATAGGTATCGTAGGGGGTAAATTACTTTTAGCTATATTTTGAAAGACTTGATCCAGGAAGCTAGAACTCTCTTTCCCCCCTCTAGTTGTACAAATATTGAGTCACAGTAACATCATCCTCTGTACATTAAAATTCATAGACATCATTCTCAGATCACTTGACCCACAGTGGACACAAGAAAAACACAGTTTCTAAATTACTTTTCTATAGTTGCTAAATCTTTGCTCAGAAAGTTTCTAGGATGTTCACCTACAGGCTAAAAAAAGGTTTTACAGGTTTCAATTTGACATCTCACTGACAGATTTATCACTGAAATAAATTGTAATAAATGATGCATCATTTTTTATTACTAGACCACTAGTCAAGTGATTAAAAATCCTTTTTGTGTTGGGAAATAGACCTGGAGAGACTCTTTAGGTCCTAGGACAAAATACCTTTAAAAAGTGTTTAAAAAATATTTAAAAAAGGAACAGTAAAGTCAAAATTAAACTTTGAACAATTTTGCCAGCTAGCTCCCAGAAGTGCATTTTTGCTCTTTCAACAAAGGATATCAAGAAAACAAAGCTAATTTGATATTTGAAGTAAACTGAAAAGTTGTTTACAATTGTATGTTCTAACTGAATCATGAAATAATTTTTTGGGGGGTTTCAAGTCCATTTAAAACTCTACTGTTTCTTCTTTTGTAGAATCTTGTCCTGTTTAGGTTAATAAAGACAAAAATCTTAGCTCCCTCTTTTTTTATGCCAATGTTTCTTAGAGATACATTCTATAGCATGTGGTTCTTTATTTTCATTTTCCTACTTATCCTTTGGTGCCCCCCCATGTATTACCACATGACCACTATCCTAAAATGTTTCTGTGTTACCCTATAGCATCCATCTTACAACTACGTGCTGCAGACTTGCTAGGCCTATGATTGTTATCTGCTGTCAAAATCCATGTTTCTATGCCTCGCACAAGATCAACATATCACCACATAGTTTATATGAATCCTTTATTACCAACAGACATAAATGTCCGTCTATTTGCTAATAATAAAAGAGGGGTTGGAAAGATTACCAAAATCTTGCTGGAGAGAAATTATATATATATATATACAGTATAGATCATTTTATTGTAATGTATGTTCCTTTTACTCTTGAACCCTGATTAGCCTTTATTTCCTATGATTGCTGTTAATTTAGTTTGCATTGTTGACACACACACACTTTTACACACACGCACTCATACTTAGAAACACACACATTTACACTTACACACACACACTTTTGCACACACGCACTCATACTTAGAAACACACACACACTTTTACACACACGCACTCATACTTAGAAACACACACATTTACACTTACACACACATACTCACACACACTTTTACACACACACACTTACAAACACTCACACTTACACACACTTTTACACACTAACTTTTACACACACTTATACTTACAAACACACTCATATTTACAAACACAAACACTCCCACTTACGCACACACACACACACTCCCACTTACACACACACACACACTCTCTGTCATTATAGTTGTATAACTCTAAGAAGTCTGTAGAATAGTTTCTCCAGATAAGGAAAATCTGTTTTTCATGAAACAACTATTTCTTTAGATACAGCAATGACTGCTCTTCAGAACCAATAAAAAGAAAACAATATCAGAAAAATATGGCTCAACACTTTATTTTACTGTGAATATAATTCAGAAAAGCAGCACAAAACATATACTAGACAGGCTTTATTTTATAAATAGTGATGGCTATAAAGCACCATATGAATATTGTATAGATTGAGAGGATTTACTGATTCATGAACTCAAGTTTACAATTTATCATATCATTGGTCCAAATTGTAGAAAGAATGAGTGAGCAATTTTACATGTGATCATTCCTAGAACGAGAGAGACGTATTCTCTGGATTCCCATCTGTGCTTATGTCCCCTTCCTGTGTACCTTCTGTGCCTCTGAAAATACTGTTGTAATTGGCCATTCCAAATTTCTCCTCTTTTTGATTACATGCACTTGTATAAAAATGCAATCACTCACAAACCTCTTATTAGGAAATATAATTACCTCCAGTAATGATAATACATGAAGTAGAATTGAAAAGCTCAGAAGTGTGTGTGTTTTTTTAAAGTAACGATACGTCTTTTTTCTAGTACTAGAGTGGGTGGTAATTGATTACCGTGATGGGAATTACAGGCTGATATCACCGTAAACAGAACAGAGAATTGGTTAAGACCTTGTTTTTCATCTCACCTGCTATTACAAACATATCGAATTGATTCCTGTTTATTGATTTCGCACAAGACAAATTACTCAGAGCAGTTGATTCAGCTGAACAATTTTGTTTGTTGGACCATTTTATCAAGCAGTGGAATTTGCTATTGTCCAAGTCTGTCACACAGCTTGGCTAAAACAGTAAAAAGAGCATTTCAGACATACACTTTTTCCTCATCATTAATTTCCCAGTAAGAAACCGTCAATCCTGCTATTCTCTCACTGGTTACTGTCCTCACTCTCGCTTACCCACTGGTTTTGATATATAGACAGGCGACTAATAACGAGCATTGATATGTTGTTCAAAGCCCTCATTTCTAAAATGTGCCAATATCTAAAAATGGAAACATTGCAAAGCCTCAGAATTCCCTGATGCGATATATTCTTCTCTAATGAAACAGAATGTAATTGTAATAGCTGTTTATATTTCCCAAATGCAATTTAATACAAAGATGCAAGTTATTGATTCAATGAGATCAGATCATACAGTTTTTTTTGTCATTTCAAATAGTAAATAAGCTGAAGGTCACGTTAAGTATAAATACCATTAGAATAAAAGGGTACTGCTTGTTAGAATTTGGCACACTCAATTAGATTTTCTAGAAATCTCTACGGATATCTGCAGTCTTCAAGATGATGGACTCTTAAAGTGATAGTAAACTCTCTCCTTTTTAAAATCAGATACGGAATGTTTGTGATATTTATTTATTTATTTTTTTTAAATATTTTTTACTGAGGTTCAGAACACAGCATACATGTAATAAATAGCACTTAAGTCAATGCAGAAAGTTTGTTTCAATGAGTAAATATAAAGCTTGTAAAAGCATTAATTTAAAAGAGGGCAATGTTCTGCCAGTGAAACTGGTTTCAAATACCCCCCCCCCCCCCGCGGCGCTATTCCTACAGTTAAATAAGCAGCTGGACAAATAGTTAAAAAAAATGTGAAGGAAGACAACCTTTCAACTTCCTCCACTCAAAAATGGGCAAACAAGGTATTACAATTCTATCCTGCGCTATATAAAATTTCAAACTTAAAAAATGAATTTAAAGGAAAAAATAATAATGTATATATGTATAAGACATCAATAAATAATTAATAATCTATACATAAATATTATATCAGAATAAAAATGAAAGAATGTATAGAATATATGGCAAGTGAAATATATCAAATACACAGATACGCAATGATGAATAAAAGTCCATATAAACTCTTACAAATCCATAGCGTTATAATAGTTAAACAAAATTGATAGAAGTTTCCCACACGATACTATGTTTGCCCACATTACTCACACGAACAACCCTCAATCATATGAGGTAAGACTGTAGCATCGGAGGTAGAGGAAATCTTTTCCACAAACAATTCTCGCACCCCACCGGGTTAGGGATCAAATCATCCAGTTAAAGAGAAAAGGCAAAAAACACCAACATAGTGCTTACTGTTTTATTGGAAAGTATAAAAAGTGTGTACATCGATAAGCATCACACTCACATGTAGCAACCTCAATTTATATGAGGTATCAATCGGATGAAACATCCACAATGGAGAGGTCTTCGTATATATAAAACAATATATGTGCTCAACTGCGTTCAATAAAAAGCGCACACATGTATAAAAAAAAGATACTGGTATAAAAACGTATTAACCGCCAGGTAACTCCACTCTAACCTTATGCGTTTCAAAGTTACAAAACTTCTTCGTCAGAGGTGAGTGTGAAAGAGTTACTGGCGCCAAATTTAAAAACTATTTTTCTCCTCGCAATCGGAATTAAGGTAGGAAAATTCTGATTCCATCAGCCAATCAGAATTTTCCTACCTTAATTCCGATTGGCTGATAGAATCCTATCAGCCAATCGGAATTCGAGGGACGCCATCTTGGATGACGTCCCTTAAAGGAACCGTCATTCGTCGGGAAGTCGTCGTCGGAAGAAGATGGGTCCACGGTGGAGGTCTTCAAGATGGAGCCTGTCCTCATCGGATGAAGATAGAAGATGCCGCTTGGAAGAAGATGGTTGCCGGTCCGGATCTACTCTTCTTCCCGTATAGGATGAAGACTTTGGAGCCTCTTCTGGACTTCTTCAGCTGTCGGATGATGGATGTCTAGCCCCCGCTTGGGCTTAGATGAAGATATCGGAGCCAGGACGGATCGGTGTGATACCCAGTGAGGTGAAGACAAGGTAGGAAGATCTTCAGGGGCTTAGTGTTAGGTTTATTTAAGGGGGGTTTGGGTTAGATTAGGAGTATGTGGGTGGTGGGTTGTAATGTTGGGGGGGGGTATTGTATGTGTTTTTTTACAGGAAAAAGAGCTGAATTTCTTGGGGCATGCCCCGCAAAGGGCCCTGTTCAGGGCTGGTAAGGTAAAAGAGCTTTGAACTTTTGTAATTTAGAATAGGGTAGGGCATTTTTTATTTTGAGGGGATTTGTTATTTTATTAGGGGGCTTAGAGTAGGTGTAATTAGTTTAAAATTGTTGTAATATTTTTCTTATGTTTGTAAAAAAATTTTTATTTTTTGTAACTTAGTTCTTTTTTATTTTTTGTACTTTAGTTAGTTTATTTCATTGTATTTATTTGTAGATATTGTATTTAATTAATGTATTGATAGTGTAGTGTTAGGTTTAATTGTAGGTAATTGTAGGTATTTTATTTAATTAATTTATTGATAGTGTAGTGTTAGGTTTAATTGTAACTTAGGTTAGGATTTATTTTACAGGTAATTTTGTAATTATTTTAACTAGGTAGCTATTAAATAGTTCTTAACTATTTAATAGCTATTGTACCTGGTTAAAATAAATACAAAGTTGTCTGTAAAATAAATATAAATCCTAAAATAGCTATAATATAATTATAATTTATATTGTAGCTATATTAGGGTTTATTTTACAGGTAAGTATTTAGTTTTAAATAGGAATAATTTCTTTAATAAGAGTTAATTTATTTAGTTAGATTTAAATTATATTTAACTTAGGGGGGTGTTAGTGTTAGGGTTAGACTTAGCTTTAGGGGTTAATACATTTATTAGAATAGCGGCGAGATTCGGTCGGCAGATTAGGGGTTAATAATTGAAGTTAGGTGTCGGCAATGTTAGGGAGGGCAGATTAGGGGTTAATACTATTTATTTACATTTATTTATTTATTTATTGAGGCGGGAGTGAGGCGGATTAGGGGTTAATAACTTTATTATAGTAGCGGTGAGATCCGCTCGGCAGATTAGGGGTTAATTATTGTAGGTAGCTGGTGGCGACGTTGAGGGGGGCAGATTAGGGGTTAATAAATATAATATAGGGGTCGGCGGTGTTAGGGGCAGCAGATTAGGGGTACATAGCTATAATGTAGGTGGCGGCTCTTTGCGGTCGGCAGATTAGGGGTTAATTATTGTAGGTAGCTGGCGGCGACGTTGTGGGGGGCAGGTTAGGGGTTAATAAATATAATATAGGGGTCGGCGGTATTAGGGGCAGCAGATTAGGGGTACATAAATGTAACGTAGGTGGCGGTCGGCAGATTAGGGGTTAAAAAAATTTAATCGAGTGGCGGCGATGTGGGGGGACCTCGGTTTAGGGGTACATAGGTAGTTTATGGGTGTTAGTGTACTTTAGAGCACAGTAGTTAAGAGCTTTATAAACCGGCGTTAGCCTAGAAAGCTCTTAACTACTGACTTTTTTCTGCGGCTGGAGTTTTGTCGTTAGAATTCTAACGCTCACTTCAACCACGACTCTAAATACCGGAGTTAGGAAGATCCCATTGAAAAGATAGGATACGCAATTGACGTAAGGGGATCTGTGGTATGGAAAAGTCGCGGCTGAAAAGTGAGCGTTAGACCCTTTCCTGACTGACTCCAAATACCGGCGGTAGCCTAAAACCAGCGTTAGGAGCCTCTAACGCTGGTTTTCACGGCTACCGCCAAACTCCAAATCTAGGTCTAAGTAAATAAACTGTATAAATGAGATAAATAACACAATTTATAAAAAAAGTTATAATGTCAACATCTTTATTTAAAAAATGGATCCAGTAAATCTCTCTCTGTCTGAGAGTTCTCATTCTATCTCCTCCATTCTTTGATGGTGGTATAAACTCCAAGATTGTACCTTTTAAGCAAGCTGGGTCTTGATTAGGGTATTTTCTAAAATGATCAGAAAGGTTATGTCCCTTAAAATTAATTTAAATATTTCTAATATATTCCAATAGCCTGGTCTTGTATGTACGTTTGGAACGCCCTATGTATTGCAATTGCAACTACACTCTAAGTATACGATATGGTCAGTTTTGCAAATAAATAATTAATTGTGAAAATGTTATTATTAGAGTGTGAGTTGACACTATGGGGCCGAATTATCAAGCTCCGTATGGAGCCTTCCGCTGGAAACAGCAGTTATCAAGCAGAGCTCGCACTTTCATAAATCGGCTCCAATGTGTAGGTTTGTTTGTTCCATATGCAGGAGTGCACCCAACACAATTTTTACGATTGCATTTGTAAAAGCCTTTTCTTCGAGTATCTAACCAGTTGTTTATATGTGGTTGTTGTTTTAGCTTACTGGGAGCTAGCATATTTTCAAGATTTTTATTTTTTTTTAAAAATTACTTTTGGGGTATCACTAATTACTCTCTTTAAAATATTATCTTGTTGCAAGATGGGCCAATATTTCAGTAGTATTTGTTTTATTTGAGGTGCCGCTTTATTAAAGGTAGCAATTAACCCAATATTGTTGTTTTCACTAACAGTTTTTCTTTCAATAGTGGATAAACCATTGTCACCAATTTTGTTCCCTTGCAAGATATTCCTTCTGTGTCTAGATTTCTCGCTTTTCATAGAGCATTCTCTACTAGAGTTCTTGGATATTTTTTAATGAGAAGTTGTTTCTTTAAGAACGCTGCTTCTCTATTAAAATTTTCAATCTTGGAACAGTTTCTACGGAGCCTCTGGAACTGTCCAAAGGGAATATTATTTATTCATGGTCTATAATGACCACTATCTGCTGGTAAATATACGTTGCTATCAGTCTCTTTCCTAAAAAGTTTTGTTAGTATCTGGTTACTTTCATGATACAAAATAAGGTCAAGGTTCATGTCGTTATTGTTGACATAATTAATTAAAGGTTCAATTGACAATATGTCTCCCCTCCAAATCATGACAATATTGTCAATGAACCTCCCCCATGATACAATTTTATTTGAAAACGGATTATTCTGATATATAAATGTATCTTCCCAAACCCCCATGAAGAGGTTTGCATAACTTGGGGCCATTATGGTCCCCATGGCTGTTCCTCCTACTTGGAGGAAAAATTCTTCTTCAAATAGGAAATAATTTTTTCCCAACACAAACTTGATATTATCCAAAATTAAGTTTTTTAATTCTAGAGGCATTTCTGTCTTTTTTTCCAGAGTATATCCTAAAGCAGCTACCCCTTTCTCATGGGGAATGTTGGTATATAAAGCTGCCATGTCTAACGTAAACCATTTAAAAGATTCTTCCCAACTTATTTTCTCTATTTTCTTATTGGTATCCATAAAATCTTTGAGATAAGAGGATAGTGTAGGGACCAAAGGTTTAATATGATAATCTACGTATTCAGACAGACGAGAAGTTAAAGAATCTATTCCGGAAACAATCAGTCTTCCTGGTGGAATTTTGTCGTTTTTATGTACCTTTGGCTGGTGATAAAAAATTGCTGTTCTAGGGAAGTTATTGTTCAAATACTTAAATTCAGATTCATTTAAGACCCCCTCTCCCTGCGATTATCAATGAGAGACAAATATTCAGTTAAGAAAATATTTTTAGGGTCTCCCTTTAGTCTAATATACGTATTGCTATCATTAAGTAAATTATATGCCTCTTTAAAATAGTCCTCACGATTTTGGAGTACACACATTTATCTGCCTCACAAATTATTAATTAGCTATCCTCTTGTACTAATTTCAAACAGGATTTTTCCCATTCAGAGACAAGATTTCCTCAATCTGAACTGCTATCTTTGCAGGTCAAACAGTTACACACCAGAACCACTACAATGGAATGCCAGATTGCCCCAGTTTATGGTCCACTTTTACAAATGTGGATATAAAAGGAGTTAAAAACACCATACAAAAGTTGCACTCTACTATGTGTGACTTAGACCCTGCTCCAACTCAGCTCATATCTGGATGCATTGAAACACTCGCCCCAGCCCTTACAAAAATAGTGCAGTGTTTACTAAAAACAGGAGACTTCCCAGATCCTCTAAAAGAAGCTGTGGTAAAACCACTCCTAAAGAAACCTTTATTAGACCCGGACTGCATGACTAATTACAGACCAGTATCCAAACTCCCATTTCTGTGGAAAATAATTTAAAAAGTAGTGGGAACTCAACTGGAAGCCCATCTATCACGCCTGTACATATTCGATTATTTCCAGTCAGGCTTCAGATGCCGCCACAGCACTGAAACAGCGCTAGTCCGAGTGCTAAATGATCTCCTCATGGCAAGAGACAAAGGTGATTACTCCATTCTAATCCTCCTGGATCTCTCAGCTGCATTTGACACCATTGACCATAGGATTCTAATAGAGCGCTTGCAGCACATCTGTGGTCTAGGAGTCACAGTCCTTAACTGGTTTAAATCTTTCCTCACTGGTAGATCACAGAGAGAAATATCAGGATCAAGCTCATCAGCACCATCAGAACTGGTCTGCGGAGTTCCACAAGGATCCATCCCGTCTCCCATGCTATTCGAAATTTACTTACTACCACTGAGGGACATCATTAACCGACATGGCCTAAGGTATCATTGTTACGCTGATGACACACAACTCTACTTCTCCTTTGCTCCAGATACTACAGACCCAGCATGGCGCATAAACAGTTGCTTAACAGACCTCATAGAATGGATAAATGCTAGCTGTCTCAAAGTGAACCCAGACAAAACAGAGTTACTCTTGGTGAGGGGACCACGGGCATCAAAAATATCCCACAATCACCCAACTGGCTTGGAGCTTAAAAGGCTCTGAACTCGTTAGTTCATCAAAGGTACGAAACCTCTGTGTGCTGATTGACGCTGGACTATCTTTTAAACAGTAGATTTCCTCAGTAATAAAATCTGCCTACTTTCATCTAAAAAACATAGCCAGGATACAACACTTAATTCCACCGGATGATATGCCAACATTAATACATGCATTTGTATCCTCTAGGCTAGATTACTGCAATGCACTTTACTTGGGCCTCCCAAAAAAAGAACTCCATCACCTTCAGATGGTACAAAATGCAGCAGCCAGACTACTGACCAATCAAACTCGCTCCTGTCACATAACACCTGTTCTCCACTCCCTGCATTGGCTTCCAATTAAATGGCGAGCATATTTTAAAATTGGCCTGCTGACCTTCAAAGCCTTAAACAACCAAGGCCCACAGTACCTGAAAGAGCTCCTGACACCCTACATCCCATCCCGTTCACTTAGGTCAGCCAACACATCCCTCCTCTCAGTGCCAAGAATAAGGACAAACTCAGGCTCCAGAGCATTCGGCAACGCTGCCCCTACTTTCTGGAACTCTTTACCGTGCGCAATCAGAGAGACACCGTCCTTACAGACTTTTAAAAAAAAGCTAAAGACCCACCTCTTCCATTAGGCATTCAATCCGCTTATCGGACCTTCAGAAACTCCTAACTTTTATGTCTTATGTTGGTATATTTGTCTCACAGGGAGAAAAGCGCTATATAAATTGCAAATTATTATTATTATTGTCCCTTTTAATTTTGTACTTATTACACAATTCAGTAAGCTCATTTTGTACTAAATCATGAAAGGTGGGAATAAAATTGCCTTTAGATTGAACCAGGAAAAACATGGAGGGCTGTCTTAGATTAGAATGAATCTTATAATTTTTTCCTCCTTTTTTGTATCCATTACTTTCTATTTTAAGCTCCTAAAAAGCTATTAGCGCTTTTAAATCCCTATCTGGCAGGAAAGTAAGATCTTCTTGTATTTCACCATTGTTTTTATTCCTTTTTTTCTCAAAGTGCCTCTGTAAGGTCATTTTTCTTGTGAATTTTTGAAGATTTATGAATAAAGTGAAAGGATTTGGTCCCTTTGTAGGAGCAAATTTTGGTCAGTATCTAAAAGTATTCAATTATTTTTCATTGAATATTCTAGAGGACAGGTTGAATATTTTCACAAATTTCCCACACTAAATCTGGCTCTTGATCTTTTTGTTTTCTACTTCTTGCCACTCTACCTCCTCTCTTTCCTTGATTTGTTCCTTTCTTTTTTCTAAATTTGTTGTTTCCCATTGAGGTCTTAATCTTATCTCTGGGCTGTAAGTGTCTTTTTTATGTAAAATTAAGTCTCGATAGTATTTTGTGTAGGTCACTGAAAACTTTGTTTTCTTTTGTATTTTGCTGATGGACCCTGGGAGTTTTTTAATGGTGGAACATTCCTGTGTGTATATCTATCATTACTTACATATTAATTTTTGGAGTCTTCATATCTATCAAATTGGTGTCTTATCAATTCTTGTCAATCTGTTCTATTATAATAGCCTTTATGATATGTATTTTCACTATTCATATTAATTGAATATACTCTGTTGCCCCTATTCCATCTAGTGTCCCTATTTGTATATCCATTTCAATTTTGGGCCATACTATTCTTTCTGTAATTATTGTAATTTTTATTTTTATTATTTATATTTTTACCTTTATTTTTATTGTTAGTATTTTTGCTTATTGAATATTTTATTTATATTATATTTAAATTTATAACTGCTATGTTTATTTTCATTTACATCTTGATTTTCATACTACTGGAGTCAGGGATTTCCTCCCAGATATCTTCCTCCTGATTGATTTGAATTTCCATTTCTGTATTTTCACCATTTTTGTCCATTCTGGACTCATGGAAATCTCTTAATAATTTCCTCTTTTTCTTAGTTTCTATAATTTTATCTAACTTTTCTAATTTTGTTTTGTTATTAGTATCTAATTCCTTATAAAGGACGTTCCCTTTATGGATTTCAAGATGTTTTTTAGGTCTAGCATTTCTTTTGATATTTGTTCCAAATTATATTGTCAATATCTAATAGCAATATCTACTATAGTAAAGGAACATGATTCCAACGCTGACTCACATTCTGAGATATATTCAACATCTTCTTGATCAAAAATTGTGGGTTTGAAAATGCGTAGTCCACTAGGGATCACTTTATATTTGACATAAAGCTCTAAATTAGCACTGTCATGCCAATGATTTAATTGTTTCTTACTCAATTTTTCAAGTTTGTCAAAGATATCCTTAAAGTCAATGTTGGAGTCATCAGTAGGAATTTCGTCCTCTAAACTTATAGACAAATATTTTTGCCGATTTTTTAGATCAGAATTGTTCCCAAATTCAAGATTAATGTTTTCCATGTTAGAAACCCACTATCAGAGAATAAGGTTAATCCCTTTCTCCTTACTGAGACTTTAAGGTTTAGAAAACTTGCCAATAAAACTATAAGCCTTCCAAATGACACAAAAGGCCACTTTTGGACATTGCAGAACTATAGGGAGGAAAGAAAAATTAGGCAATTATGATTAAAATGAGACCACTCTTGGGTCTCAACATAAAATATTGATTTTCTTGTTTTATATCATATGTATCTATTGTTATATAGATCTCCTGTGACAATAATAGGTATTTGGTATAGTTGTAAGGAGATAGATCAGTTCGGTATATAGATACTCTTGGACTTAGGAAAGTAACATATACAATATTATGTGAAGGTACAACCCATATATTTCAAAATTTGTGAACAGCATGTATACAGAAAGCTTGCTGTTAATCTAGGAGCTAGAGGAGTGTCAGACCCTTGGAGTACAATTGCTTATTGGGAGAGTTTACTTCCCCCTGTCTAGTGCACAGAGAATATATGTAAATGGTAGGTAGCGCTAAGGAGCAAGTGTGTCTGTTCAGTGTTGTGGGAATGAGGGAGTATAGCCAGACGTGCCACCCGGCCGCAGGTAGCATTGTAGAGCCATACAACTATCAGTGTCAAAATAACCCATCAGTTCAAATGAGACACAAAATTGTATATTATAGTTAGGGCTCTTTAAAAAACACACATATGAACAGTAAATGTAAAGATAAATAAAATTATGCTCCCTTCAGTCACACTAAACAGCTTCTTGTGGTTACACTTGGGATCATATTATGGGCTTCTTTATTTTAAATGTAATTACCAGACTGAGCACAATGTAGGGGCAAATGTTTTAGTAAGTTTTAGTAAGCTTCTATAATAATAATAGCTGAATTGGGGATTCTCCACCTAACTCTATGGGGCATATTTATCAAGTTCCGTATGGAGCTTGAGGCCCCTTCAGGCTCGCCGGAAACAGAAGTTATGAAGCAGCGGGCTAAAGACCGCTGCTCCATAACTTGCCCGCCTGCTCTGAGGCCGCGGACAGAGATCAACCCGATTAAATACAATCGGGTTGATTGACACCCCCTGCTAGCGGACGATTGCTGGTGCAATGATAAAAGCCGACAGTGTATGCTGTCTGCATTTAGCGATGTGCAGCAGACATGATACCCTACTTCGTATCATGTCCGCTCGCACATTGATAAATTTACCCCTATGTGTTTAAATTACATTTCCCATAATAGAGCTCATCTTTATCACTCAATATGAGCCTTGTATAAGCTAATACAGTAAGATAATGACTATAATTATAACTTAAACTAGGTGTACTGGGAAGATGAAGAGTAAATAGGTAACTGGTATAATAGTAGTAAAGGTACTGGAACCTCAATCTATCAGAGTAGGGACAATGGTTGTTTCTTCTAAGCCCATTTACATTCTCATAAATCTCCTCTTATATGACAGACCCTGGAGTATTACCAAACTGCAAAATAAAATATTGGACTCTGCAAGACTTATAGCACATAAGTCTAGTGGAGATACCTTGATGGGGTGGGCAAGGAGTTCTATATAGTAAATTACAGGAAAAAGTTGTTTGTTATAAGCAAGTATAATTACACATAATATTTCCTTTTACTATATACAGTATATAATAAAAGAGTAAAGCTATTACCTTTATGGGACATAATATATATGAATAATGTATTTCCTATAAGAACTCTTCCCAAACATTTTGAACCAAAGTAGTACATAAACAAACATAGTTAGTTATACAACCTGTCTCACCAACTTAAAAGTAGTACTTGCACAATATACAGTAAATAATTAAAGAGAGAACATATGTATCAGGTATAATAGTAAAAATTGAGTTAGGTAAGTAAGGTGTTAAGTTAGGGACAACGCTTGTTTGTCCTATTTATATGTCCACTTTCACAAGTCTCTTCAATTATGATAAACACTTGAACTATAAAGGAATAAAGAATAATAAACAGTGAACTCTGAAACTTTTAGAACCTGGTAAGTTGGCTGAAACACCTTAATACTTGCTGTTGTAAAGTCAATGGGTTTTAGCCTACTCCTTTCTTGCTAGCGTTCTTAGTCCCATGAAGGAGATGAGCTAAGGAGGGTTCCAGGTTGTTACAGAGCTTTATCAACCCATGGGAGCCAATGTGTTCAGTTTTTATCCTGAGATCTGCAATCATTGTGTAGATCTGAGTGATCGATGCCCACATAAGGAAATGTATTATTTATATCAATCGGGTAAATACAAAGGGAGCTGATCAAAGGTAAGCTTGACAGAGTTCCCTTGTAAGTGTCTGGTTTTATTTTTCTAGGTGGTAGCACTATGGATGAGGCGGTTAGTAGATGTGAGATCTCATCACCAGCATTAATCTCCAGATAGTCTGTAGCAGTTCCTGTAGTGAGAACCGCTACAACTGCCGTGACACATGGCTTGTTGCGTTCGTGGTGGCTAGAGAGATCTAGGGAACTTTTAGGATCCAATTTTCTTCCTAATGGGAAATAGTCTACAGCCAAATTCATTACTTATGGGAAATAAGAACCTGGCCACCAGGAGGAGGCAAATACCCACCAGCCAAAGGCATAAATACTCCTCCCACTTCCCCTATCCCCAGTCATTCTTTGCCTTTTGTCCCAGGAGGTTGGCAGAGATGTGTCAGAAGTTTTCTTTTAACATTATTTTATTTTTATTTCTTTTTCATACATCTCTTATGGAGGGTGCTACCCTTCGACATGGGACGGGAGTTTTAAGTAGTCCTGTCAGTCTCTCATGGAGGGCCTGGGCGAAAGTTAGAGTCTGGAAATGCAGTGGGAGCTTCCCCTGTGACAACATCCTGACTCGTATTCACAGCTCCGTTTCAGCACTTGGCATTGCCAAACTTCGTTTCTCTACATGCTGTCTTCTCTCAAGTCCATGACGGAGGCGATGCTACTATTCGTCACACTTGAAGGGCCATGTTCCTGTTCCACGGCGTAGATCCCGGTAAGATCATTTAATTTTATTCCGTTATCTGTAATGTGATTATTATGACAGTTACGTATGGGCCTCGCTGAGGCGCCTTCTATTCCGATCTGGGGATCATGGGATAAGTCCTCCTTAGGGTGGATTAGTGAACGGGGAAGGGGTTTTTATTTTATCATGTTTCTTATGTGAGTCAACCTGCTTGTGTATGTGCATAGGGGCTCTGCAGCCGATACATATGCCTATGTGGCACATATTGGCTTGTTCTTTCGGTTGTGGTTTCCATGGCCTAGAACTATACCTTCGGGTTATGCCTATTTTATTCAGACTTGCTTAACTTTTTCTGTGGGCCGAGTTATGCTCTTTATCCCTTTAATGGCGCACTTTTTAGGATTTGCGGTGCATCTGGTGACCGGGTGCATTTTTATGCTTGGGTGGGTCTTCTTCCCCTTCCGCATTCCTGACTGAGTGGCGGCGGAGAAAGAGTCTGCTCCGCTGAGGTCTGGTCATAGAAGGTGGTGAGTGCCCCCAGCCATTGTGAGTGTCAGGTGCCAGTTGCTTTTTGTCCCAATCTCTGTTTATCTTGTGCAATCTTAAGCCATGAAAGGATTCCAATGCCGGGACTATTTTTATATCCGATTCTGAGTTGTCCTCAGATGAGGATTGTAATTCTGAGTCATCCTCGGATGAGGACCATAATGTGGCCCTGTTATCGCAAGTCTGCCAATCTTGTCCCTCGTGTCTGGATTATTTTCTGGGTCCCTCTGGCTCGGGGGACCCTGGGCCTTCTGAGCCATCGGCCTCTGGGGGCTCTGCTCCTCAGGAGGCGCCTTCCCAATCGCATACTTTTACTTTTGAGGTTGGCCCAGATGTTAATGTCCCCTTCGCGCAGGGTGGATTGTTTACCCCGGAGATGGCGGGACATTTTCGATTTAATATTTTAATGGCGCTGATTCGCTTGCAGGACCCTGAAGTTTCCTTGCAGTTATGTGCCTGCTTGCCTATTCCGGGTGTTCAGACCATGACCGGCAATATAATATTCCCCCCGGGGGTGTTTGTTCCCCCTTGTTGTTCTTTTCGTTATAGGATTATGCGGCTGCGTGTCCTATTAAGATTAATTTTTGACTTATTGGGGGATCCTTTCCTTTATGGTCCGAGGACTTCTCAGTTCTCGCAAGGTTCTTCGAGATAGGCTAGTGGGGATGTGTCTCTCCCTGGACGGTCTACTGTGAGCTTTCCCAGTCTTTTTTTCTGGAGGTTACGATTTCCATTTGGCAGGTCCTGCGGAGACATAGTTCCTTCTGGGCTGATGCCTGCGGGTGCCCTTGTTTTTCTTTTATCCAGCCCAGATTATTTTTCTTTCTGTTTTCACTATGGGAATTCTGGGATTGCTTGATTTAAGTGCTTCTATGGAAGTTGTTCCCGGATTTCTTCCAGAGTTTTGTGTGTGACTTGTTACTTGTTGCACCTGGCTGGTCTGGCGGGACCTACTGATTCTATTGTTCAGTTATTTGTTTTTATACACAAAAAACCCCCCCAAAAAAACAAAAAAAAAGGAATTACACTATTCTTCCGGACCTTCAGGTTTGGATGTCGGAATCGCTTGGACTGGCCCGTGTCAGTCCGCACCCGACGTCGGGACCAGTGGTATCCCACCACGTCCTTTTGCATGCCTGATCCGAGGGGTGTGGTCCTTACTGTGTAGAGCGGTTATGCCCTTTTGAGCTACTGTTGATGGTTCTCCTAGAGTCTTTGCCATCGTGTAGTTTAGGCTGTCATGTAGAGGTGGCCAATGTTCTCTACTTCTACCCCTGGGAGCTTTTTAGGCTCTGATGGGATTTTGTATTGACTTCTCCGGTTTTGTCACTGGTGCCCTGGTCATCTTTATCGCCCCTTGCGGGTTTGGGCCCGTGGTGGGCTCTGTTCTTGGAGTCCTGTGCCTCGGGGCAACTGATTATGGTTTTTTTCCCTATTGAACTTGTGCTGCGGGTGTTTTTTGCAGTATCTCTTGTGTCCTCCTTGGATTTTGATTCAAGGTTCTTTTTCCTCGTTGAGATAGCCTGCCAGCTGGTCCGGCTTGGGGCGTGTTGCCTTGGGTGCTGACTTATAGAAGTCTGGTTTCCTCCTTTATGATTCCGTCGTGGATCTCGGGGGAGAGTCTAGGGTTCTGGCAGTCTAGCTCTTTATCCTATCTGTATGTCCCTGTTATGCCCCTGGGATTTGGGGTTGGGTCAGGAAGGGTCCTATTGTCTCTCTTTTTTGGTTTGATACCTTTGTGGAGGATGGGCTCTGGGTCTTTTTGGTAAGGTGTTCCCTTTTCCTATTCCTCTTTCATGTCTAGGACTAGCTCTAGCTCGGTTTGACCTCTTTTTCCCCTTGTTTCTGTCTTCTGCAGACTTTGTCACGGTGCATGGGTTGGGCTTGTTGGTCGCCTTGCTGCTTGTGTTCAGGGGGCTGGAGCAGTTGCTCTCAGTCTTGGCCCTTTTGTTGGGTTCTGGGAGGTCTGTATTCCTTTCTGTCCTAGGATTTGCGCTGGTCACTCAACACTTTGGGCGTTCTGTGTCTGTACAATCATTTGTAGATTGGTTGGGTGTCCTGGGGACACATGCTCCCTGTCTTGCGCTTTTCTGAGGGACTATTGTCTCTTTTGGATTAGCTTTGCTGCCTAGTAAGCGGAAGGTTTGCTGTTGGGAAACAGCTGCAGTTATTTTACCTTGTCTTCTGGCAAGCTATTGAGCCTAAGTGGCCTAGTGGTTAGCTTGTCTGTTTAGCAAGCTGCAGTTCATGAGTTTTTACTCAGCTGCGATTACTTGCTATTTTATATCTGATACCTGTGGGCTTGCCCTTAGCTATTGTGTCCTCAGGTCTCTGGGCTTTTTTCCCGGGGTCTGGTCGCTTTTCTCAAGCGTGCCTGGTGGTCCTTCCCTTCCTTTTGGGTAGGGGTGGGGTTCTGTTGGTCAGCTATTTTGACCTACGATTAGCTTTGCTACCCAGCTTGCAGAAGGTTGCTGTTGTCTCCAGGGTAACTTTTGCTCCTTGAACTTTAGCATGCACTTTAGGGTCCCTTGTGAGGAGTTTTTCGGAACCATCTGGCGGAGTTGGATCCTTGGGATCTCTTTGTTCAGAAAGGTTGATTCAGGAAGGATGTTCTGCTGCTCTGCGGCCTATAGTGGAGTAGTGTTCTGTGCAGTCTCAGTTGCGCAGGAGCGGGATGTTTCATATCCGTTTTCAGATGGGGGCTCTGCTTATTCTTGCGCCACTAGTTTTTGTCATCCTTTCCTGTCTCTCTCCTGAGCTTTTCTCCGGCTTCGGAAAGTTTTTCCTTGCTTGTGAGGCTTCCTTAGTCTCTTGTGGTCTGGGGTGTGGGATTTGGTCTGTTTTTCCCTGCTCACTGGGGTGGGGGTTTTTCCTTCACATCCTCGTTTATATGGTGATGTGGGTCCACACTGTCTCACTGTTTTTGCGTTTGCTGGTCCTTGAGATTTGTTTTTTTTTCTTCTGGTCCTTTCCTGACTTTTCATATAGTCTGTTCAGGTGTAACCTAATGAGTGGCTCCGGGTTGTCTCCTTGTCACCCTGGACGTTGTTCCTTTTCTTCTGTCTTGTATATTCCATCTGGGAATTTGTAGTCGTGGTCCCTTGCTTAGTTGAGGGGCTGTGGCGGGGTTGTTGCACCTGACAGATGCTGTCCTTGTGATGGGTGCTCTTGGTTGGGCCCACTCGTGGTTCTATTTAGTTTCTTTGGACTGCTGGTAGATTTGTGTTTCTGGGACTGCCTTTTTTGTTCCAAATTTTTGTTGATCCCTGTTTTGGACAAACAGGGACTTTGTTGCCTTGGGAATCTGTTTTTAGGTGGGTGCCTTTATTGGTCCGCCTCTTACCCTCCCGTGTTGGCATTCTGTGTCCTCTTTGGCTTGGGTATAAATTTCCCATAAGTAATGAATGTGGCTGTGGACTCTTTCCCATTAAGAAGAAAACATAAATTATGCTTACCTGATAATTTCCTTTTCTTCCGTGGGAAATAGTCCACAGCCCCCACCCATTTTTTTGAGGCGTTGTGTTTTTTTTTTATCTTCTGGTACCCTTTAACCTTGATGCTTCTTTCATTGTTCCTTGTTCCTCGGCTAAATGACTGTGGGATAGGGGAAGTGGGAGGAGTATTTATTCCTTTGGCTGGTAGGTCTTTGCTTCCTCCTGGTGGCCAGGTTCTTATTTCCCATAAGTAATGAATGCGGTTATGGACTCTTTCCCATGGAAGAAAAGGAAATTATCAGGTAAGCATAATTTATGTTTTCCCTGCAGTTAACAATCCGTAGAGTGACTTTTCCAGATCTTTCTTGTGCTTGCTCAGGATATGCATTATCCGGGCTTCCCATCTGTCCAGCGCTTCCACAATGGAAGAAGGACTGGAGTGGCATTGGGTAGACATTATAGGTATAGAGGAGCTTTCGTATTGCCTGGATTGTAGTTGTGTAGAAACAGTCTATTCACGACTGTAATATTCTGTGTCTAGTTCAAGAGGCTGCATTCATGTATACACCGAGAAAGGTATCGTTGAGATCCTCAGACCTCACTGCTGATATATATGACAATTTTGTGACTGTATGATTCGGTGTTGTATGAATAAATGGCGGATTATTGATCTTGTGTCAGGATCTCTTGAAATTGCGACCAGTCATGGCCGCCGCCTAGACATGTCCTCCGTGATATTTATTTAAATCATCAGTTGTAATGTGTATGCGCCATAACTAACTTTTTAATATAGATATGAAATTCATATTCCTTGCGCTCCGCCGCCCACTTCAAAAGTACATTTTTCTTTGAGCTTTGTTGTCCAATCAGCGCTCTCGCCATATGGCACTTTTGTTGTAGCTAGAGGGCTGATTGGAGAACAATTTAAAATGTTACCTCACAGAAAAATTGACTTTTAAAGTGGGCGGCGGAGTGTGGGGAATTTGAATTTCATATCTATATTAAAAAGTTATAGAGCATCTTCATTGCAACTGATAAACTAAACTCCATCTAAAATATCACTAACATTCCGAATCTGATTTTAAAAAGGGGAGGTTTACCATCACTTTAATGGGAGCATTTTTTAAAAGGGACATTAATTTAATTTTATGAAAGAAGCAAGGATCAATTCCAGAGTATGTCCTACAAACCTAAACTAAATGGCTGAAAATACTCCACTTTGCTTAGGAAGTCCAACTTGTTTTAATAGACATAAAAAGAAAATACTCTTATGTGCATGTTATTATGCGTTTACCCCTGCAAAAGGGCAAACATATAGTTTCACAAGCCTCACAAGCAACTAACATCAGAATACCAGATTTGCAAAGCAGTTTCACAAGCCTCACAAGCAACTAACAGCAGAATCCCAGATTTGCAAAGCAGTTTCACAAGCCTCACAAGCAACTATCAGAATCCCAGATTTGCAAAGCAGTTTCACAAGCCTCACAAGCAACTAACATCAGAATCCCAGATTTGCAAAGCAGTTTCACAAGCACTTGCCCATCATCCTTCCCTCCACCGCCACCCCTGTTTTTTTTTTTTTTTTAAAACACCTCCTAACCGTAATTAGATGCAGCTTTCACTATTGATCCAGGATAGATAAACTACTTCATATTCACAGCTTCTGTACTGACGCTCTACCACATTCTCTTACACTTTTCCAAATCGCATTTACTCAGGCACTACACACTTTATATTCTTATTGTTTCCCTAGTCCTCACTAATTCTCAGTTCACCCTGCCTTATATCAGAATAATTTCCCTTCTCCCTTTCCTTCTGTGTCCATTCCCTCTGTGTCCATTTAAAGTAGTTCACTTTAAATACAAAGTGCCCATACAAAGTGTAGGCCACTTTGTATTTAAAGTGAACTACTACTGACTGTGCTCAAGGGCAGGGCATTCCTCTCCTTTTGTATAACTATTATTGCATCTACAACTGTAATGTACCCCTATTGTACTTGTTTGTGTATGCAATGGGTCCCTGTAATGTTTAATTCTTTGTATAGCGCTGCGTAATCTGCTGGTGCTTTATAAATAACCGATAATAATAGTTAAAGTCAGCTCCATTGCAGCAATGTTGTACTGGGAGCTAGCTGAGCACATTATGGTGCCATGATGCATATATGTGCATCCGCCAATCAGCAGCAATCTATCAGTAGTGCATAAAGAAAAGTACAACTTAAACATGGTAAAATATTGTTTTTGCAAAGTTAAAAGGACATGGAAATCATAATGAACTTTCATGATTTAGAAAGTGTACAATTAAAAAAAAAAAAAAAATTCTGTTACCGGATTTACTTATTTTTATATATTTTTTTGAAACTTAACTTTTTTCCTTGAGAGCATATTGAGGTAGACTCAGGAGCGTGCATGTGTATTTGAGCATTGTTGAAAGCACTGCTGTAATTAAATACTAAAGACATGTGCATACAGCTAAGCCTCAGTGTGCTCTTAAAAAAAACTAGCTAAGTTACAACAAAAGGACATAAAGAGAAAAGTAAGTTTGATGATATAAGTGAATTGAATAGTTTATTTTTGTGCACTCTATCTGAAACATGTTTAATTTAACTTCCAAGTCCCTGCTGTTTAGATTAATATTGAAACTAAGTGCACACAGATTGCTGACTGGCTCATAAAGACACTACAGCCTCTATTTATCAATCCGTCAACCGCAAATACGCTGGAATTCCACAGCGTATTTGTGGCGAGGCTGATTCGCCATAGTTATCAAGCCCTACAGACCGGCAAAAGTAGAATATATTGACGTAACATACGATCCGTCCGACACAGATCGATGGTTACGTCACTACAGATGTTCCAAGCGCAAGTTCGGCACAATCTGACTACTTTTGGAAGTTATCAAAGAACAACCAGGTACGCTCGGCACTTTTCCGGCCCAGCGTACCTGGTTTTCAATCCACCGCCCTGGAGGCAGCGGATCCCATAGAAATCAATGGGAGTCTGACAACAGCGAAAGCTCATGTTCGCTGCTGCCCAATATCCCATTGATTCCTATGGGAAGTGTCTGCACCTAACACCCTAACATGTACCCCGAGTCTAAACACCTCTAATCTGCCCCCCTACACCGCCGCCACCTACTTTATACTTATTAACCCCGACACCGCCACCACCTACATTATACTTATTAACCCCTAAACCGCCGCTCCCGGACCCTGCTGCAAATATAATAAATTTATTAACCCCTAAACCGCCGCTCCCGGACCCCGACGCCATCTACATTATACCTATTAACACCTAATCTGCCGCCCCCTATACCGCTGCCACCTACATAAAGTTATTAACCCCTATCCTGCCGATCCCGGACCCCGCAGCAAATAAATTAATTGTTTAACCCCTAAACCGCCGCTCCCGGAGCCCACCGCCACCTATATTATATTTATTAACACCTAATCTGCCCCCCCTACACCGCCGCCACCTAAATTATATCTATTAACCCCTAAACCTAAGTCTAACCCTAACACCCCCTAACTTAAATATTATTTTAATTAATCTAAATAATTATTCACATTAATTTAACATTAATTTAATGTTTTTAATGATAGTATAGTGTTAGGTATAATTGTAACTTAGGTTAGGTTTTATTTTACAGGTATATTTGTATTTATTTTAACTAGATAGCTATTAAATAGTTAATAACTATTTAATAGCTATTGTACCTAGCTAAAATAAATACAAAGTTGCCTGTAAAATAAAAATAAACCCTAAAATAGCTACAATGTAACTATTAGTTATATTGTAGCTATCTTAGGCCTAGATTTGGAGTTTGGCGGTAAAAGGGCTGTTAACGCTCCGCGGGCTTTTTTCTGGCCGCACCATAAATTTAACTCTGGTATCGAGAGTTTAAACAAATGCTGCGTTAGGCTCCAAAAAAGGAGCGTAGAGCATTTTTACCGCAAATGCAACTCTCGATACCAGAGTTGCTTACGGACGCGGCCGGCCTCAAAAACGTGCTCGTGCACGATTCTCCCATAGGAAACAATGGGGCTGTTTGAGCTGAAAAAAAACCTAACACCTGCAAAAAAGCAGCGTTCAGCTCCTAACGCAGCCCCATTGTTTCCTATGGGGAAACACTTCCTACGTCTGCACCTAACACTCTAACATGTACCCCGAGTCTAAACACCCCTAACCTTACACTTATTAACCCCTAATCTGCCGCCCCCGCTATCGCTGACACCTGCATATTTTTTTAACCCCTAATCTGCCGCTCCGTAAACCGCCGCAACCTACGTTATCCCTATGTACCCCTAATCTGCTGCCCTAACATCGCCGACCCCTATATTATATTTATTAACCCCTAATCTGCCCCCCTCAACGTCGCCGACACCTGCCTACACTTATTAACTCCTAATCTGCCGAGCGGACCTGAGCGCTACTATAATAAAGTTATTAACCCCTAATCCGCCTCACTAACCCTATCATAAATAGTATTAACCCCTAATCTGCCCTCCCTAACATCGCCGACACCTACCTTCAATTATTAACCCCTAATCTGCCGAGCGGACCTCACCGCTACTATACTAAATGTATTAACCCCTAAAGCTAAGTCTAACCCTAATACTAACACCCCCCTAAGTTAAATATAATTTACATCTAACGAAATAAATTAACTCTTATTAAATAACTTATTCCTATTTAAAGCTAAATACTTACCTGTAAAATAAATCCTAATATAGCTACAATATAAATTATAATTACATTGTAGCTATTTTAGGATTAATATTTATTTTACAGGCAACTTTGTAATTATTTTAACTAGGTACAATAGCTATTAAATAGTTAAGAACTATTTAATAGCTACCTAGTTAAAATAATAACAAATTTACCTGTAAAATAAATCCTAACCTAAGATATAATTAAACCTAACACTACCCTATCAATAAAATAATTAAATAAACTACCTACAATTACCTACAATTAACCTAACACTACACTATCAATAAATTAATTAAATACAATTGCTACAAATAAATACAATTAAATAAACTAGCTAAAGTACAAAAAATAAAAAAGAACTAAGTTACAAAAAATAAAAAAATATTTACAAACATAAGAAAAATATTACAACAATTTTAAACTAATTACACCTACTCTAAGCCCCCTAATAAAATAACAAAGCCCCCCAAAATAAAAAATTCCCTACCCTATTCTAAATTAAAAAAGTTACAAGCTCTTTTACCTTACCAGCCCTGAACAGGGCCCTTTGCGGGGCATGCCCCAAGAATTTCAGCTCTTTTGCCTGTAAAAGAATAAATACAATACCCCCCCCCCCAACATTACAACCCACCACCCACATACCCCTAATCTAACCCAAACCCCCCTTAAATAAACCTAACACTAAGCCCCTGAAGATCTTCCTACCTTGTCTTCACCATACCAGGTTCACCGATCCGTCCTGGCTCCAACATCTTCATCCAACCCAAGCGGGGGTTGGCGATCCATCATCCGGTGCTGAAGAGGTCCAGAAGAGGCTCCAAAGTCTTCCTCCTATCCGGCAAGAAGAGGACATCCGGACCGGCAAACATCTTCTCCAAGCGGCATCTTCAATCTTCTTCCATCCGGTGCGGAGCGGGTCCATCTTGAAGCAGGCGACGCGGATCCATCCTCTTCTTCCGTTGTCTCCCGACGAATGACGGTTCCTTTAAGGGACGTCATCCAAGATGGCGTCCCTCGAATTCCGATTGGCTGATAGGATTCTATCAGCCAATCGGAATTAAGGTAGGAATTTTCTGATTGGCTGATGGAATCAGCCAATCAGAATCAAGTTCAATCCGATTGGCTGATCCAATCAGCCAATCAGATTGAGCTCGCATTCTATTGGCTGTTCCGATCATGAAGATGTTGGAGCCAGGTTGGATGAAGATGTTGGAGCCAGGACGGATCGGTGAACCTGGTATGGTGAAGACAAGGTAGGAAGATCTTCAGGGGCTTAGTGTTAGGTTTATTTAAGGGGGGTTTGGGTTAGATTAGGGGTATGTGGGTGGTGGGTTGTAATGTTGGGTGGGGGGGGGGTATTGTATTTATTCTTTTACAGGCAAAAGAGCTGAAATTCTTGGGGCATGCCCCGCAAAGGGCCCTGTTCAGGGCTGGTAAGGTAAAAGAGCTTGTAACTTTTTTAATTTAGAATAGGGTAGGGAATTTTTTATTTTGGGGGGCTTTGTTATTTTATTAGGGGGCTTAGAGTAGGTGTAATTAGTTTAAAATTGTTGTAATATTTTTCTTATGTTTGTAAATATTTTTTTATTTTTTGTAACTTAGTTCTTTTTTATTTTTTGTACTTTAGCTAGTTTATTTAATTGTATTTATTTGTAGCAATTGTATTTAATTAATTTATTGATAGTGTAGTGTTAGGTTAATTGTAGGTAATTGTAGGTAGTTTATTTAATTATTTTATTGATAGGGTAGTGTTAGGTTTAATTATATCTTAGGTTAGGATTTATTTTACAGGTAAATTTGTTATTATTTTAACTAGGTAGCTATTAAATAGTTCTTAACTATTTAATAGCTATTGTACCTAGTTAAAATAATTACAAAGTTGCCTGTAAAATAAATATTAATCCTAAAATAGCTACAATGTAATTATAATTTATATTGTAGCTATATTAGGATTTATTTTACAGGTAAGTATTTAGCTTTAAATAGGAATCATTTATTTAATAAGAGTTAATTAATTTCGTTAGATGTAAATTATATTTAAGTTAGGGGGGTGTTAGTGTTAGGGTTAGACTTAGCTTTAGGGGTTAATCAATTTATTAGAATAGCGGTGAGCTCCGGTCGTCAGATTAGGGGTTAATAATTGAAGGTAGGTGTCGGCGATGTTAGGGAGGGCAGATTAGGGGTTAATACTATTTATGATAGGGTTAGTGAGGCGGGTTAGGGGTTAATAACTTTATTATAGTAGCGCTCAGGTCCGCTCGGCAGATTAGGGGTTAATAAGTGTAGGCAGGTGTCGGCGACGTTGAGGGGGGCAGATTAGGGGTTAATAAATATAATATAGGGGTCGGCGGTGTTAGGGGTAGCAGATTAGGGGTACATAGGGATAACGTAGGTGGCGGCGCTTTGCGGTCGGAAGATTAGGGGTTAATTATTTTAAGTAGCTGGCGGCGACGTTGTGGGGGGCAGGTTAGGGGTTAATAAATGTAATACAGGGGTCGGCGGGGTTAGGGGCAGCAGATTAGGGGTACATAAGTATAACGTAGGTGGCGGTCGGCAGATTAGGGGTTAAAAATTTTAATCGAGTGGCGGCGATGTGGGGGGAGCTCGGTTTAGGGGTACATAGGTAGTTTATGGGTGTTAGTGTACTTTAGGGTACAGTAGTTAAGAGCTTTATGAACCGGCGTTAGCCAGAAAGCTCTTAACTCCTGCTATTTTCAGGCGGCTGGAATTTTGTCGTTAGAGCTCTAACGCTCACTTCAGAAACGACTCTAAATACCAGCGTTAGAAAGATCCCATTGAAAAGATAGGATACGCAAATGGTGTAGGGGGATCTGCGGTATGGAAAAGTCGCAGCTGAAAAGTGAGCGTTAGACCCTTTAATCACTGACTCCAAATACCGGCGGTAGCCTAAAACCAGCGTTAGGAGCCTCTAACGCTGGTTTTGACGGCTACCGCCGAACTCCAAATCTAGGCCTTAGGGTTTATTTTATAGGTAAGTATTTAGTTTTAAATAGGAATAATTTATTTAATTATAGGAATATTTATTTAGATTAATTTAAATAATATTTAAGTTAGGGGGGGTTAGCCGATGAGCAGCGAGATCGATGACTAGTCAGTTAACAACAGTCCGCTGCTCATCGCACCGTACTTGGTGCGCAGCGTTTTGACAGCTTTCTTGATAAATTTGGCTAACGTATTCAGGTCCGCGGCAGCGATGTTAGGCCAGCGTATTGGGGCCGGCGAATGCAGGTAAGTAGACAGCTTGATAACTAGAGGCCTACAGGTAGACATTGGCATCTACAAGAAACATTAATTAAAAAAATGCATTTTAAAATTATCTCCCTTTAAAGATACAATCTACTTGAAAATGTTTATTGTTCAAAAAGATAGATAATCCTTTTATTACCCATTCCCCAGTTGTTCATAACCAACACAGTTATAGTAATATACTTTTTACCTCTGTGATTACCTTGTATCTAAGCCTCTGCAAACTGCCCCTTATTTCAGTTCTTTTGATAGACTTGCATTTTAGCCGAGTGCTAACTCTTAAATAATTTCATAGGAGTGAGTACCATGTTATTTCTATGTCACACATGACCTAGCACTGTCTAGCTGTGAAAAACAAATAAAATGCACTGAGATAAGAGGCGGCTCTCAAGGACTTAGAAATCAGCATATGAGCCTACCTAGGCTTAGCTTTCAACAAAGAATATACCAATAGAACAAAGCAAATTTGATAATAAAAGTACATTGGAAAGTTTTTGCAAATTGTTGAATGTTGACTTGACCATCCCTTTAGTACAACAAATGAAAAGGGAAGGTTGAATAAAGTGGTTTCATCTGTGCATATTATTCTTTATAGTAGTGTCTATTACATGCAGTTAAATGACAATTTGTGTATACTGTCCCTTTAAGTAGAAAGATCATATAAGTCAGCTGTAGATGTTATTTGGGTACTTATTGGTGAATTAGAGTGTTACTGAGATCTACATGAAGTACCCTCTGCTCAAATTATCTGTCCTCCAGCTTATTGTCTATCTAGAAAATTGAGCTGTTTACAAGAGTCATTGTAGTAAATTCAAGAGGCACTTAACTGCACTTAGCTTCATCTTGAATCAAGAAAAGTCTTTGTAACCCAGCCAAAGTAAATCAAGAAAATACATGGGACTGTGGGCACTTTTATTGCAAGGATTGTACATAGTGAGAATGTAAAATGTCTCAAGAAGTAATACCATTGTAGCAGCATGTATTATTTAATGCAACAATGAGCTATAGTTATGAATACAAATATATCATAGGTTCCCATTGGTTTTATTATATAGAGATCATTGATAGCATCCACATAGTAATATTGAAAAAAACTATGTGACACACACATGCCTACATTCACACACGTATACAGACACATACACACACACACATATTTATACACACATACACACACTCACAGACACACACACACTCACAGACACACACACACTCACAGACACACATATTTATACACACATACACACACATGCAACATAAACATTCACACACACACACACACACACATACTCACACATACTCACAGACACACACACACTCACAGACACATACACACACACTCACAGACACACACACACACACACTCATAGACACACACATATTTATACACGTACACACACATGCAACATTAAACTTCACACACACACACACACACACACTCACACACAGACATACACGTACACACACACACAGACCCATACACATATTTATACACACGTACACACACATGCAACATTAACATTCACAGACACACACATATTTATACACACTTACAGACACATGCAACATTAACATTCACACACACACACATACATACACACACACACATATTTATACACACTTACACACACATGTAACATTCACATGCAATATTAACATTCACACACACTCACAGACTCACACACATACACACACACACTCACAGACACACACACACACTCAGCTACACACATATTTATGCACACGTACACACACATGCAACATTAATATTCACAGACACACACTCACAGACACACACATATTTATACACACTTACACACATGCAACGTTAACAATCACATACACATACATACACACATATTTATACACACTTACACACACATGCAACATTAACATTCACTCACAGACACACACACTCACAGACACACACACATACACTCACAGACACACACATATTTATACACACACACACATGCAACATTAACATTCACACACATACACACACTCACAGACTAGGGTTGCCACCCGTCCCTTAAACTACAGAACACATGCTGCAGGGTGTGCAGGGAAGAATATGAATACTGCAGTCCAGAAACACAATACATATTCCTCCCTGCACACCCTGCAGCATGTGTAACTCATAAGTGTCCAGGAAAACATGGCTGAGGTGGCAACCCTATCGCAGACACACACTCACAAACGCACACACTTACATATACATTCACACACACATTCACTCACAGATACACACATACACACTCACAGTCCTACAATCACAGACACACACACACTCACTCACAGACACACACACTCAAACTAGAAACCACAGGGCCCAGGTGCAAGAATCTAAGATGCCCCACCCCCAAAAAGTGTGAATTTGATATATATATATATATATATATATATATATATATATATATTTACATTTAACACAGGGAAAAAATGTGAATCAGATTACATATCTGCAAAAGGCATGTGCCCACAGTCTGTGAGATGGTCTGACCCCCTATTACTATAGATATTGACACTGTTTAACCCACCAGTACTGTATATAGTGAGTCAGTGACAGTCTGTAATCTGCCGGTGAGATGGCTGGTCTGACCCTACCCACCCCAGTACTTTATATAGTGACCACAGTAGTCTGTGACATGGTCCAGCCCCCCGCCCGTACTGTATATAGTGGTACTATATAGTGACACTGTTTACCCCCCGCCCCCCCATGCTGTAGTAACAAGGTCTGTAATTTGCTAGTTCCACAAACATACACACGCATAAATACACACACAGTCACATACACACATACACACACACATAAACACAAACATACATGCATAAATACATACACACATACACACACACACACATAAAGACAAACATACATGCATAAATACATACATACATACACACACACACACACATAAACACAAACATACATGCATAAATACACACACATAAACACATACATGCATAAATACACACACATACACACACATAAACACAAACATACATGCATAAATACACACACACATACACACACACACACACACACACACACACACACATAAACACAAACATACATGCATAAATACATACACACATACACACACACATAAACACAAACATACATGCATAAATACACACACATAAACACATACATGCATAAATACACACACATACACACACACACACACACACATAAACACAAACATACATGCATAAATACACACACACATACACACACACACCCACACACATAAACACAAACATACATGCATAAATACATACACACATACACACACACATAAACACAAACATACATGCATAAATACACACACATAAACACATAGATGCATAAATACAAACATACACACACATAAACACAAACATACATGCATAAATACATACATACATACACACACACACACACATAAACACAAACATACATGCATAAATACACACACATAAACACATACATGCATAAATACACACACATACACACACATAAACACAAACATACATGCATAAATACACACACACATACACACACACACACACACACACACACACATAAACACAAACATACATGCATAAATACATACACACATACACACACACATAAACACAAACATACATGCATAAATACACACACATAAACACATACATGCATAAATACACACACATACATACACACACACACACACACACACACATAAACACAAACATACATGCATAAATACACACACACATACACACACACACACACACACACACACACATAAACACAAACATACATGCATAAATACATACACACATACACACACACATAAACACAAACATACATGCATAAATACACACACATAAACACATAGATGCATAAATACAAACATACACACACATAAACACAAACATACATGCATAAATATTTTGTTTGCATATATTGTGTATTATTATTGTTTTTGTATTTTATTGTACACTATTGTATCAATGCAATGTTTTTTGGTCCCAGGACATACTTGAAAACAAGAGAAACCTCAATGTATCCTTCCTAGTAAAATATTTTATAAATAAATAAATAAAAATACACACATAAACACAAACATACATGCATAAATACACACACACATATACATACACACAGACATATACACACATACATACGTACACATGCCTATAGGTTTAAGCTTCAGTTTAATTGTACATTAAAGTCAGCACCCTGTGAGGTCATGGAATGACAAATCTTTATTATTATTATTATTATTATTATTATTACCAAGTTAGTATTTTACAGCATTAATAGTATCACAGAGACATCAATATTTAACCCTTTTATTGCAAATGATTTAACCACTTGATTGGCCACAATTGCCATGCATGATGCACAGTTGTCAACCCAATTTATAGCAGTTTGTTTTTTATACATTCAACATAATTTCTATCAAAATAAATACATAAATAAATGCAAAACATCTGTAATGGAGAGATACTAGAATGAAAGTCTGCTTTTATGTTCTTGTAGTTAAAACTTACAGTACTGATACTCAAAGGCAATGTCACAAATGTAGTATTGAGTTGGACCATTCAAATATAATTAAAACCATTACAGTGTTCTGCTACTAAATATGAAAATCTAATGTTAGCAGGGAAATGAAGCATCTTGTAGTATATTGAGTTGTTATGCAGTTATTAATTGTCCATTACACCTATGCAGCAGTGATTTGGCTCCTTGGCTGCCCATTTGCACTGAGCCATACTTTTTTTTGTGATATGGTGATATTATGGTGAGCCTAGGTCCCTACTACCCCCCTAGTCAGTACTATATGTAGTGTGTGACTGTGAAGTGATACAGTCTGTGAGATGGTTTGGCCCTGATACTCACCTAAAACACTCAGCCTCACCGGTTGCAGGCTTTGCGCTACTGACCTCCTGACACCTGTCCATTCCACTACTCCAGTTACTGGTTCAATTTAATCAGCCTGGCAGCCTGCCATAATGCCACTCAGCCTCACACTAACTCACCACCACTAGCCGAGTAGCCGTCTCTAGCCACCCTCCTCGCTCAGCTGCCTCTGCTCGTCACTCATCTCTCACTCAGTCTCTCATACAGACTGACTACACATGCAGTCACAAGCCAATTGAGCAGCCTACCCATGCAGTCAGGAGCAGAGCCAATGTGCATGCGGCATGCCAACTGCCAAAGCCAATCACAGTCAGTCAGGCTCAGAGTCAGGGGTCATAATGGAAGTTAACTAAGTTCCGGGCGCAGTGCTGCCAATGAGTAAAACAGAAGCACTAACCCCTGTAGTCAGAGATGGAGACATTAGTGAAGCATCTTGTCACACTCACATGATATCAGTGCAGGCAGCGGCAGGTCAACGTTTTTTATTGAAAAAAATAAAAAAATTATTTTGCTGAAGCTGCCCCCCCAGGGGGTTCGGTCGCAGTTGCAACCTCTGAACCCCCTGTAGTTCCGTCCCTGCACACACTCACTCACAGACTCACACAGACACACACAAGCACAGAGAGACCAATGCAAACACCTACACAAACACACACATACAAATACAGACACTTCAACCAACCCACTATCACCAGCCAAAACCAGAGAATTCTTGATTTAATTTTAGGGGAATGTATCGCTGTAGTAAGATGCAGAATGTGAATTACTGTGGCTTATAAATTTTTTTTACTTCACAATAGAAACCATTTAACTGAAGGAATGTTCTGGATTTTTACCCTAGTTACTTCTATCTAGGTTCCTTAAGGTCATAATGCCATCTATATTTGGCATAACTATACAATTTGTTTGAATAGTATATATGCAACTTCCATTAAATCATAACATTTGTTTTGCTTTGTTTAATTATATGTTATATATGTTTTTGTTGTATTTTTTCTGTTATATTATATAACATATCTTGGAGCTTCCTGGTAATGCTTATCAGCGAGAAGCCCTCTCCTAAGGGGTGTGGCCAGAATCTTGCACGCCCCTGATTACCTATAAAGGTAACCTTAGACTGGACTACCTTCCTCCTCATTGTTTATAATTAATTACTTCAAGAATCTGCAATACTCTTCTCATCTGACAGCTTGATCTTGGATGCAAATATTGGGGCACATGGCTTATCTCAAGATGGAGGATGCGACCCTTTCCGATTCACTTTCAGCTACATTACATGAGACAACTAAGTCTGGCCAAGTATATCCTATCCCCAGCAGATCTAAGGAAATGTTTACATTGGTGGTTTCAGAAAGAGAATATTTTTCAAAGCCTTCCATTTACAGAGCCAGGCTATTTTCTACTAATTAGATTGTCACTGAGATGAGAGGCGGCTTTCAAGGTCTTAGGGATTAGCACATGAGCATTTAGCTTTCAAGAAAGAATACCAAGAGAACAAAGCTAATTTGATGATAAAAGTACTACCTTCCTCCTCCTGTCCTGGACAGCCTTCAGGTGGACAGGACTTGGAGACCCTCTCTTTTTCCTGGGCACTGGCCGTATTGGTTTACGGTTACAACCTTATACTGGTGTGGTCTTTTGGTTGGTGGGAAGCGGCTGAGGAAGTCTTCTCTGGTGTGGCATCTTCATTAGCCACCATGTTCTGTGAGAGCACACTTCAAATATGGTCTTGGTGTGGGCCTAGTTCAGAACAGGTTTTCCTGTGTGTTCAATGCACTGATCACTATTACAGAGCTACTTGGTTCCCACTGTGAGTCCCTGGCTTAATGCCTGATTGCTGTTTTTATATGAAATTTATATATACATATACTATGGCCTCTAGTTATGAAGCCGTCAACCGCAAATACGCATTTTCCGCAGCGTATTTGTGGCGAGGCTGATTCGCTGTAGTTATCAAGCCCTACAGCCCGGCAAAAGTAGAATATAGTGATGTAACATACGATCTGCCGGACTCAGTCCGACACAGATCGATGGTTACGTAACTACAGATGTTCCGAACGCAAGTTTGGCACAATCTGACTACTTTTGCTGATATCACTAGCAGGTACGCTCGCCACTATTCTGGGCCAGCGTACCTGGTTTTCAATCCGCCGCCCTGGAGGCAGCGGATCCCATAGGAATCAATGGGAGTCTGACGGCAGCGAGAGCTCATGTTCGCTGCTTCCTGATATCTCATTGATCCCTATGGGAAGTGTCTGCACCTAACACCCTAACATGTACCCCGAGTCTAAACACCCCTAATCTGTCCCCCCTACACCGCTGCCGCCTACTTTATACTTATTAACCCCTAATCTGTCCCCCCTACACCGCCACCGCCTACTTTATACTTATTAACCCCTAAACTGCCGCCCCAACACCGCCGCCACTATAATAAATATATGAACCCCTAAACCGCCGCTCCCGGACCCCTCCGCCACCTACATTATACCTATTAACACCTAATCTGCCGCCCCCTATACCGCCGCACCTACATAAAGTTATTAACCCCTATCCTGCCGATCCCAGACCCCGTCGCAACTAAATTAATTGTTTAACCCCTAAACCGCCGCACCCGGAGCCCTCCGCCACCTACATTACATTTATTAACCCCTATCCTGCCCCCCTACACCGCCCCCACCTACATTACATTGATTAACCCCTAATCTACCCCCCCTACACCGCCGCCACTATATTAAATGAATTAACCCCTAAACCTAAGTCTAACCCTAACACCCCCCTAACTTAAATATTATTTAAATTAATCTAAATAAATATTCCTAGCATTAACTAAATTATTCCTATTTAAAACTAAATACCTATAAAATAAACCCTAAGATAGCTAAAATATAATTAATAATTACATTATAGCTATTTTAGGGTTTATTTTTATTTATTTTAACTAGGTACAATAGCTATTTAATAGTTATTAACTATTTAATAGCTACCTAACTAAAATAACTACAAATATACCCGTAAAAATAAATCCTAACCTAAGTTACAATTACACCTAACACTACACTATCATTAAATAAATTAAATTAATTAACTACAATTACCTAACTTTAAATAAAATTAACTAAAAATAATAAGTACAAAAAAAAACAACTCTAAATTACAGAAAATTAAAAAAATGACAAGAATTTTAAACTAATTACACCTAATCTAAGTCCCCTAATAAAATAAAAAAGCCCCCCAAAATAATAAAATTCCCTACCCTAAACTAAATTACAAATAGCCCTTAAAAGGGCCTTTGGGGGGGCGGAGCTGCCCAGCAACTAATATGGACGCATGAGTTGGGAGCTCCGTGAGAACAGCTTCTAAGAAAAGCCCTTTTGACAGTGGGCAGCCTGAAAACGAGCCCTGCAACCGTGAGGCAATATCACAGGGAGCAGCCTAAGCCAATCCGATAAACTAGAGGTAGTTGTATGGGTGCTGCTGTACTAAAAACCGATCTCAGAGCTGCTTGCTACACGCTGGGGCGCCATTTTGGGCAGACTCGCATATCTAACAGTGCACACGACTACCCAGCATGGAGACCCAAACATTGCACACTAGGTTAAAAGACCTGCTGGAGGATTATGGCAGAAGGTTATGTGAGAGGCTGGACATCCTTATTGATAAATTTCAAGAGACCAGCTTACGGAGAGACAGCGCCGCAGCGGACCGCAACGAAGTAAAGGAGTCACAGAGCGACTTAGTCCCTGCGGCTCCCCAGGCGCGCTCCTCGCCAGTGCCTCCATCGGAAACAAGCCTCTTGATGAAGTGCCACTACCTCACTACTGATCCGGGTGACTTGCACACATGGAGGGGACTGCACTATGGCCGCTCGCACACGATGGCGGTTACCTTAGGTAACACAGAGCTTACCGGCTCTCAGGCATCTCCAGGCTTGCTCATCCCAGTCACCAACTTAGCACGCCTGTCACTGCAACCCTGCTGGGAACCTTATCGGCTCGTGCAGTCATACTGGACCGCTAGTTACTGCCCCCCCAGGAGTCTTTGGTCTGAAAGGCGATCCACACTTAGATTGATGCGGACATTAAGAGCAGGTATTGGTTAAACAGGATGGACAGACCTCACAGCCTGAACTTTCTAATGCCTGATTTGTCCTACTGAGACGTTTAGGAACTCTAGTGAAATGCCTTTTCTTTTTTTTTTTTACTTTTATACTTCTTCTTTACTGTGGGTAACTATATCACCGTATTCATGAAGACCTGGTGTCTGATACTCAGATGAGGACTGGCTACTTATCAAAATATTCAACTGTTTCTTTAAAGTTTAGGTTCTTGTTGGCTTTCTCTCACGTATTTAAGGTTTAAAAATACTCATTCTATGCAACATGTTTCCCCAACGGCTATATAGCCTGAATAACACTTAGTAAGGCCCCACATATAAATGAGTTAGCAAAATGTTTGTTCTATTAGATATACTGTTAGATTTGGTAGATGTTTATGTGGATCAAGTGGAGACCTAATGATAATAACTAATCTGTTTAGTTGCCTAGAAATATTTAATAACTCTAATATACCCTGCGGTATTATGTGCTGCGCAACATAGTTGGAGTTGGCTGATTACTTTTGCCTTCCACACGACTACAAACCACTGATCTAACAGGTCGTGAGACCCCTGTGCAGACTATTAATTTCACCCACTTTATGATGGCGCTGCTGCTTGAGACTCTCTTTGGGAAACCTTGCACGGAATAAATGACTATGAGAAAGCTGTCTATGTGCTATAGTCTTTGGTGTAGCTGTATTTTTGAGGAAAGCAATGAATATGTAGTTATACAGAATAATAATGGTAAATGTGCAGGATATGCAACTATTTCTTCTCGCTGTTGATATTGTGCAGAATCATTGAAGACTTGAAGATAGAGGTTGAAACCGTTTAATTGCATATATAATGTGCCGCACTACCGTATGTTCTTGCCCTTTATTTTGTACTCACTAGAGAAAGCCATTTACTTCACATATATAGATTGTTACCCTCATGTACTTCCCAAAGCCAACTTCCATTCTATTGACTAAAGGGTTCCATAGTGTTGTGAAAAGCTATCAGTTTTATATTTAGGGGCTGCTTTCCTTGAAAAGGTCAGATGATACCTCATGAACCTGATATGAGATAACAGTGAGTATAATAGGGGTTGCCTGCTTCTCTTAGCTAAATACAGTGCTAGCTGCTAATAGTGTAGCGATGTAAGTGACCTTAACTGGGATCTCTTACCAATAGTTGTAAATAGCATGTAACATAATACACTCAGCTCTCACCTCTTAGGACTGTGAATCTCCGTTAACCACTTCCCTGCACTCAGTTTCACTACTGTTAAGGCACCCCATTAAATATCTATGTGTTTTTACCGTAGTTCGAGCGCACTACACATAGCATAGCTTTCATATAGGTTCGAAGCAGCCATTTAGACTAGACATTAAAGTTGTTAGATGTGCACAATAACAATACAGCATATTATCTGCAGCATTCCTCCGCCCCCCCCCCCTCCCCCGTGCGGTTAGGGATGATTTCTTTCTTCCTCGCACATTTTTTGACAGAGTTAGGTAGTCTCTGTCCAACCCGCAGAGTCATGATTCAGTTTTCCCTGTGTTCTCATAGAACGGCTCTCGGGGTCTCAAAACAGGTAATTCATCCTTGCTATAATTCCCTGCTTCTCTGTAATTCATTTAAGATAACAGTCCTAATCATCCATATGTTTTAGTGCAGGTTCAGTGTTAACCGATGTTAGATTCAGAATAGATATTAAAGTCTGTTTTAGCTGAAAGTTGTATATTTGGCCCAGAATTTGTATTATCCCATATACACTGAAACTGTGATTTGTACTGTTATCTCTGCCAACATGTCCTCAAATGCTTGTTTAATTTCTGGTCCCTTGACTGGACCTGTTAATCTGAGGACTTTGAGAATATATTAGTCTCAAAAAATGAGGTGTTAAGATGTCATGTCATGTCAGTAGAATGTGTCTTATGTAATTTTACCTTTTGATGAGACTGTTATGAACCTGCTGTTTTAACCTCAATAAAAATATTAAAACAAAAACAAAAAAAAAAAGGGCCTTTGGCGGGGCATTGCCCCAAAGTAATCGGCTCTTTTACCAGCCCTTAAAAGGGCCTTTTGCGGGGCATTGCCCCAAAGTAATCAGCTCTTTTACCTGTAAAAAAAAAAATACACCCCCCCCAACATTAAAACCCAATAGATCAGCCAATAGAATTGACCTCGCATTCTATTGGCTGATCCAATCCGCCAATCGGATTGAACTTCAATCCGATTGGCTGATTACATCAGCCAATCAGATTTTTCCTACCTTAATTCCGATTGGCTGATAGAATCCTATCAGCCAATCGGAATTCGAGGGACGCCATCTTGGATGATGTCATTTAAAGGAACCTTCATTCAGTGTTAGGACATCGGAAGAAGAGGATGGCTCCGCGTCGGCTGGAATCAAGATGGCTCTGCTCCGCTCCAGTTGATTGAAGATAGAAGATGCCGCTTTTGATGAAGACATCTGCCGCTTGGAGGACCTCTTCTGCCCGGATTCGATGAAGACTTCTGGACGGATTGGATGACCGCTTGTGCCCGGCTGGGTGAAGACGGCTCAAGGTAGGGTGATCTTCAAGGGGGTAGTGTTAGGTTTTTTAAGGGGGGATCGGGTAAGTTTTAGAGTAGGGGTGTGGGGGTGGTGGGTTGTATTGTTGGGGGGGTATTGTATTTATTTTTTTTACAGGTAAAAGAGCTGATTACTTTGGGGCAATGCCCCGCAAAAAGCCCTTTTAAGGGCTATTTGTAATTTAGTTTAGGGTAGGGAATTTTATTATTTTGGGGGGATTTTTTATTTTATTAGGGGGCTTAGATTAGGTGTAATTAGTTTAAAATTCTTGTATTTTTTTTTTATTTTCTGTAATTTAGAGGGGTTTTTTTGTACTTTAGTTATTTTTAGATAATTTTATTTAATGTTAAGTAATTGTAGTTAATTAATTTAATTTATTTAATGATAGTGTAGTGTTAGGTGTAATTGTAACTTAGGTTAGGATTTATTTTACAGGCAATTTTGTAGTTATTTTAGCTAGGTAGTTATTAAATAGTTAATAACTATTTAATAACTATTCTACCTAGTTAAAATAAATACAAAGTTGCCTGTAAAATAAAAATAAACCCTAAAATAGCTACAATGTAATTATTAATTATATTGTAGCTATTTTAGGGTTTATTTTATAGGTAAGTATTTAGTTTTAAATAGGATTAATTTATTTAATTATAGGAATATTTATTTAGATTAATTTAAATAATATTTAAGTTAGGGGGGTGTTAGGTTAGGGTTAGACTTAGGTTTAGGGGTTAATTCATTTAATATAGTGGCGGCGGTGTAGGGGGGTAGATTAGGGGTTAATCAATGTAATGTAGGTGGCGGCGGTGTAGGGGGGGCAGGATAGGGGTTAATAAATGTAATGTAGGTGGCGGAGGGCTCCGGGTGCGGCGGTTTAGGGCTTAAACATTTAATTTATATGCGGCGGGGTCCAGGATCGGCAGGATAAGGGTTAATAACTTTATGTAGGTGGCTGCGGTATAGGGGGCGGCAGATTAGGGGTTAATAGGTATAATGTAGGTGGCGGTGGGGTCCGGGAACGGCGGTTTAGGGGTTAATATATTTATTATAGTTGCGGCGGGGTCCAGGAGCGGCGGTTTAGGGGGTAATAAGTTTATTTAGTTGCAGCGGGGTCCGTGAGTGGCGGTTTAGGGGGTAAAACAGTATAGTTTAGTGTGGGTGCTTAGTGACAGGCTAGCAAGAAAGCTGCGAAGAAGCCGATGAGCAGCGAGATCGATGACTGTCAGTTAACAACAGTCCGCTGCTCATCGCACCATACTTGGTGCGTGGCTTCTTGACAGCTTTCTTGATAACTTTGGCAAACATATTCAGGTCTGTGGCGGCGATGTTAGGCGAGCTTAGGCGAGCGTATTGGGGCCGGCGAATGCAGGTAAATACGAAGCTTTATAACTAGAGGCCTATGTCTTTATTGGGCTTTTTTTTTGTCTGCATGTTCAAGCAGTTCTATATATTTGGCTGAGGATATTTTGTGATACTTTAGATAGAGCTCATATCTGAACCTGACACTGCACAGGGAACTTCTGTTGCTAAGAAGAGGTATGTATTTATTTTTATTGACGATTTTGCTGTTTTAGTGATTTTTATTGTCATTTATTAATAAGGCATTCTAATATTTATTTTATAGTCACGAGCCTCAGCCCAAGCCTACCTGTGCTTTATATTTTAATTCTTGCTGACAAGATAAGAAAATATGTAAAAATTGCTTTTTATGGCGAAAGTCTTGCCAGAGCCACATTCTGTTGAACATGGTTCTGAAGGTGTATGTCAGGATCCTATAAGCTCTGTTCGTACTAAAAGGCAAACTGCACGGCGGGGATGCCACTGGTGACTCCCTTGCTAGGCCCTGCCTGGTGTTAAATCCTGGACTCAAGGTTCAGAGACTAGTTTGCTTTGTTTGTGCCTCTGGAGAATCTTTACTTGTAGGGGTTTATGAAGGAATATTATCATCAGTAAGTGTCTCTCTCAGCTCCTCCTTCCCTGGATGCTAACTAATCAGGGAGCTGCTCTCTCACTACATATTGAGCAACCTATGCCTTCAGACCTTGCTTTTGCATTGAAATTCATTCTGTAACTGACTTCTAATTGTTGCTGGACTTCCTGCTGTGACATTGCCTGTGTTTGGAAACTTGCTGCCTGCCTTGGAACTTTGCACTGTCCAGACCTTGTTTCTGCATATGGCACAGTTAGTTGTACTGCTTTGACTTTCCATGTTGCAGTTTCCCAGGTCCTGTACCTTATTGCCTGCTGTGCCTATGTGTTTAACCTGTCTCCAGCACTGACTTTGCTGCTGCTTGCAGCTTGATTTCTGCACATTGTATTTCTTTGATCAGTCCAGAAGCGGGCATTTCTTTTACTTTGCGAAGGACTGGCATTTACCTTAACACAGAAGCTGGCATTACTTTTCCTTTGCCCATGAGCAGCATATCCTGTGTTTAGCCCAGAACTGTGTACTACTGTCCTTAGCCCTGAAGTGGGCTTTTCAGTATTTTGTTCCTGAAACCAAGTATCTCTACTGTGATACTTGTGTATGCTTGTCATGTTATTGAAACCAAGCATCTCTACTGTGATACCTATGTATGCTTGTCATGTTATTGAAACCAAGCATCTCTACTTTGATACTTGTGTATGCTTATCATATTATTGAAACCAAGCATCTCTACTGTGATACCTATTTATGCTTATAATGTTACTGAAAACCAAGCATTTCTACTGTGATACCTGTGTATGCTTACCTTGTTCTTGAAACCAAGCATGTCTACTGTGATACCTGTGCATGCTTATCATGTTCCTGAAAACCAAGCATCTCTACTGTGATACCTGTACATGCTTATCATGTTCCTGAAAACCAAGCATCTCTACTGTGATACCAGTATAACCTTTTCCTAATAAACAGGACTGTTGTATATATCTGAGCCTCCAGCCTATCACTATGCAAACTACCCAGTTCCATGCTAACCCTGCCATAGGGCTCCACCCTGATAAAGAGACCTGGAATCATGACAGTGTGCAATTTCCTGACACTAACTCTGAGGGCACTTCTATTCAATCAGCTGACCCTGCTGTTTTTGATCATGCTCCATTGTTTATTAAATGCATCAATGCAGCACTATTTGACATCACCGCAATGCGCTTTAAAATTGGGTCCTTGCACCCTGGTTTTGAGTCCCAAATACACCCATCAGTGCCCTCCACTTATCGCCAGTTGATCGCCACTTGATGCTGCCAGTTGCACCTAAAATCCAGCCAATTGCTTTGGCTGCTGGATCCTTTCTAGGACACCGGGCAGCCAAAGGGAAGGACTCTGCTTCACTTATTTTTCTTAGTGCACGTGATTGTAGTGCATTAAAGAAAGTGTGCAGTAATGTGCTTCACGGACATGATTGCTAATTCTCCTGCCACTCTGTGCATCAAATTTGTGTAAGTGAGATGGTGAGTTGTCAGTACCAGCAAAAAGCTGAAGTCAAGCAAAGTTTGCACTCGAACAGGGGAGCTAAATAGCGATCAACTGATAACCTATCCCTTGGTAAGAAGAGCACTCTGGCTTCCTCATTGGGAAGCTGATCCCAGTTCCAAGGTTAAAGGGATAGTCTATTCAAAATGAAACTTTCATGATTCAAATAGCATGCAATTTTAAGCCACTTTCTAATTTACTCCTGTTATCCATTTTTGTTCATCCTCTTGGTTTCTTTAATTGAAAAAGCAAGAATGTAAGCTTAGGAGCCAGCCCATTTTTGGTTCAGCACCTGGGTAGCGCTTGCTGATTTGTGTTGAAATGTAGCCACCAACCAGCAAGCGCTACCCAGGTGCTGAATCAAAAATGGACTGGCTCCTAAGCTTACATTCTTGCCTTTTCAAATTAAGATACCAAGATAATGAATAAATATTGATAATAGGAGTAAATTAGAAAGTGGATTAAAATTGCTTGCTCTATCTCAATCACTAAAGTTTAATTTTGACTAGACTTTCCCTTTAATATACTAAGACTTCCCTTTAAAATTAACATGTTATTTGGCAAAAGCTTTATTCCTTGATTGCTAAACATTCAGGAGGTAAGAGTCCTTTTCTTCCTTAGGCACCCAGATTTCACATCACCTTCATATGTCCACAGACAAAGAAATAAATATCAGAATTTTAAGGTCTCTTCTATGAAGGATTCTTTTTACCTACCAGTTTGGAAGATACAGTCACAGACAGGAGGTAAAGACCATGGTAGGTCAGTAGCTTTTCATCAGAAGGTGCTTCTGTCCAGATATCTTTAGGATAAAGGCTTTCCAATTCCAGGGACATCTGGGCAGAAACTATATCGGACAAGTGGGTCCTACAGATCCTGAATACAGACTTTTTTTTTAATTCAGAAGGAAACCTCAAATTCCTTGCTTTGTAATGTCACCACTCCCAGAGAACAATTAAAAACTTTTAGCTTTCCATCAGTTTCTGAACTAACTATTGGAGCAGTAAGTAATTCAGGAAGTTTCAGCAATCCTGCATTTTTAGGGGTTCTGCTCTCCTCTGTTCCTGGTGAGGAAAAATGAAAATATCTGTAGACAAGTTTTGGATCTCAGACATCTAAATTTAAAAGATTCAAGATGGAACCACTTCTATTGGTAATCAACACTGTGCCTCTGGGGGTTTATCTCTTATTAGTGGATCTAAAGGTGCATACTTTGAAATTCCCATCACAGAACCCTGCAGACAGTTTTGGAGGTTTGCAGAAGGAAGATGACATTTCCAGTTTGCTGCTCCGCCTTTCAGCATTTCCACAGCTCCTCAAGTCTCCACAAAACATTGTTTTCTCTGATTCGGAACTTTGGGTCAGAGGCCTTTTTATAGTACATTATTTAAATGAGATTCTTCTCATTTCAAGAACTATTCAGCAAGCGGAGATTCACAGAGAACAATTGCTGCAGACCTTGTAAGAGTTTGGTTTGCTGGTTAATCCGTCCACACAGTTCATTACTTTTCTGGGGGCCAAATTTGGCACAAAAGTGCTCTGTTTTCTGTGTCTCTGCAAAGAAAGAAGTTTATAATTAATTACTTCAAGATCTGCAATACTCTTCTCATCTGACAGCTTGATCTTGGGTGCAAATATTGGGGCACATGGCTTATCTCAAGATGGAGGATGAGACCCTTTCAGATTCACTTTCAGCAACATTACATGAGACAACTAAGTCTGGCCAAGTATATCCTATCCCCAGCAGATCTAAGGAAATGTTTACATTGGTGGTTTCAGAAAGAGAATATTTTTCAGAGCCTTCCTTTTACAGAGCCAGGCTATTTTCTACTAATTAGATTGTCACTGAGATGAGAGGCGGCCTTCAAGGTCTTAGGAATTAGCACATGAGCCTACCTAGGTTTAGCTTTCGACAAAGTATACCAAGAGAACAAAGCTAATTTGATGATTAAAGTACTTTGGAAAGATGATTGTATGCCCTATCTGAATCATGTAAGTCTAATGTTGACTAGACTGTCTCTTTAAGTGTACACTGTTTGTGACTTCAGATGCTATTCTGTTTGTTTGCTTACTCATGAGGCCTCTCCAGCTTTCTATGCTTCGGCACCGATGTAGTGTTTTTACTCTGCTATCTCAAGGATTCATCTAGATTTCTGAACAAGTCAGTCTCTGTCTTGATAGCTGAATAACCAGCTTATTATGCAGGTGGCTTTGTTTGTTCATCCTACTTGATCTGTATTTTTTTACAGATGCAAGTTTTTTCAGAATGGGGAGCTGCTTCAGGGTCCTTCAGAGTTGGCCTCTTTTGGAAAATGAGTCTTAACTCCATTTAGCAGTAGCATATGTCAATCGTCAAGGGGGAACTCTCAGTTCCCAGTCATGAGCAAAGTATCATGAATTCTTTCCTGGGTACAAATCAATTGTTGTTATTTTCAGCTGATCATATTTCTGGAGTGTACAACTGGGAAATAGATTTTCTCAGTTGTTAGTCTCTTCATCTGGATGTCTTTGTCAGATAATGGTTCTTTTGGGTCTCCCAGAGTTAGATCTGATGGTCTTTAGTTTTAATCTCTAACTTTCCAGATTCTGTGCTAGGTCCATGTAGATGCTTTTTTAGTTGCTCTGGTAGTTCCGTGGTCATTTTGTGGTAGTTCCGTGGCCATTTCGACTACCGTATATTTTTTCCACCTCTGATATTTCTTCACATGTTGGTTGCTTAAATCAGATTAGAGGGACTATTAGTGTTTTTAACTGTTCAGGTTTGGCCTTTTAGAGTTTGGTATGCAGATCTAGTTCAGATGTCCAGTTGCCCTCTTTGGTCTCTACCTTTTGCTTCCAGACTTTATAGTCTTACAGTCTGTCTTTTCATACAGGTCTCAAATTTCTAATCTTGGTGGCATGGAGATTGTACGAATAGATTTTTTTATATAGAGGGTTCTCTGATTCTGTTATTGAGAGTCTGATGCAGGTTTATTAACCTGTGTCTAGGAAGTTTTGTTATAAGGTTTGGAGGACCTTTGTTTTCTGACATACTTTGGTTAGAGTGTTTTATGTTAATGCTATTATAGTTTTCAGACAAACTTTTAGTTCATATGTGCTCTTATCTGGTTCCAGGAAAGGGCAGGAAGCTTCTGCCATTTCTTTGTCTTCTTGGTTGAGACTTCTGATCCATAATAGGGTTTTTTTGGAGACTGGGTAGCCTCCACCTTTATGGATTTCTGCTCATTCTACTAGTTCAATTGCCATTTCTTGGCTTTTTAGAAATAAGGATTCAGTTGTCCAACTTTGCAAGGCAGCTATTTGGTCTTTGTATATTTTTTAAAACTTCTACCATTTTGATGCTTTTTACTTCTTCTGAGGCAGCTTTTTGGTAGAGAGTACTTCAGGAAGTTGTATCAGGATGAGTCTTTGCCTATTGGTTATTTTTCATTGTATGGTTTTGTCTTTTTTTGGGAGGTTGCAAATTTAGGCCTCCATTACATATGCAACGTCGCCCGCAAAATCCTCCGCCGCCAGAATTTATGTGATTTTGGTATTACATATACGGCGTAGCATACAAGTTACTCGCGTATATTTCACCCGCCGCCCGCAATTATTACTCCCATAGGCTAACATAGAACCGCGTCGCAAATCGGTATCTAATATTCAGCGCAAGGACTTACGTGGCGAAAATGGAAAAAACTTACTCCATTTTTACCTCGCCATAAAAGGCAGCCGCAGCAAGCCTTGCACTGAGTATGGGAGCTCCGTAACTCCCGAAAATGCCTGCAAAAATAAACTAACAGCTAACGCATGCGCAATGTCTATCTACCTGTCAACCGCAATCCACCACCGCAATAACTAATAAAGTCTATTAACCCCTAAACCGCCATAGCCCACAACACAATAAACCTAACCCCTAACCTAACCCCCCTAAATAAACTAAGATTACCTAATTTACAAAATACTAAAGTTACTATTAAATTAAAATAAAAACACTACTTTTAAAATACAAATAAACTAAGTATAAATTAAAGGGACAGTCTAACCAAAATTCAGGAGTAGACTGTCTCTTTAAGCAAAGAATTACAGAAAATAAAAAAATCTAAGATTACAGAAAATAAATAAAATTACAAAATTTTAAATAAATTACACCTAATCCCTATGAAAATAAAAAAGCCCCCCCCCAAATAAAAACACCCTCTAATCTAATAAACTACCAGTAGCCCTTAAAAGGACTTTTTGCAGGGCATTGCCCCAAGATAATCAGCTCTTTTGCCAAAAAAAAACACACAAAGCCCCCCTAACAGTAAACCCCCCCACACACCAAACCCCCCCAAAAAAACTAACACTAAAAACCCTAAACTACCCATTGCCCTGAAAAGGGCATTTGTTGGGCATTGCCCTTAAAAGGGCATTCTGCTCTTTTGCTGCCCACCCTATCTAAATAAAATAAAACCCCCAAAAAACCCTTAAAAAACCCTAAGTCTAACCCCTAAGTGGTCCTCACCTGTCCTGAAGTTCAGCGGAGAAGGTCCTGTTCCAGGCGGTGAAGTCTTCTTCCAAGCAGCAACCTCTTCTTTCTTCTTCCAGAAACGAGCCAGCGCGGAGCGGAGGGTGGAGTTGAAGACCGACGATTCTGGAACTGAAGACCAGCGACCGCGGAGCCATGGAGCGTGGAGGATCCTCTTCATACGATCTCCGCCGTACACTGAATAGGAATTCAAGGTACGCGTTTAAAAATGGCGTCCCTTGAATTCCTATTGGCTGATTTGAGCCTTCAAATTCAAATCAGCCAATCGGGTGAGAGCTTTCTAATTTACTCCTATTATCAATTTTTCTTTGTTCTCTTGCTATCTTTATTTCAAAAAGAAGGTATCTAAGCTAAGGAACCAGCCAATTTTTGGTTGAGACCTCTGGACAGCACTTGTTTATTGGTGGGTGAATTTATCCACCAATCAGCAAGAACAACCCAGGTTGTTCACCAAAAATGGCCCGGCTATCTAAACTTACATTCTTGCTTTTTAAATAAAGATACCAAGAGAATGAAGACAATTTGATAATAGGAGTAAATTAGAAAGTTACTTAAAATTGCATGCTCTATCTGAATCACAAAAGGAAAAATTGGGTTCAGTGTCCCTTTAACGATTTTTAAAATATGATCGCAATTGTCGGCCAAACAGTGGCATGAATAGGGCTGCCACCTCAGCCATGTTTTCCTGGACACTTATGAGTTACACATGCTGCAGGGTGTGCAGAGGGGAACATGAATTGTGCTGTTCATCAGCACTATTCATGTGATGTCCAGAGGCACAATACATGTTCTGCCCTGCTTACCCTGCAGCATGTGTAACTCATAAGTGTCCAGGAAAACATAGCCGAGGTGGCAACCCTAGGCATAAAATATACCAAAACGGGTGTAGATCAATACATTGGATTGTCTACTAAAAAATTGTTTATGTAGTTTTTATAGATAAAAAAAAACAAAGGCTCTCTTTCTGCTTAAATAGAGTGATTGCAAAAATGCTAAAAACTCTCTGGTACTTTGGGCAAGTTAATCTCTAAAATTCCTGGGACATTAAACGCAAAATGTAATTCCTCATAAAAAGTTTAATTATACATAGTGTATATTTATTTTGCCTGTTCTCCAGTAGTTTAAAGCATCACTAGACATTGTGTTTCATTTTGTTTCATCATAGACCAATATCTATGTTTTTAATGCATGTGCCTGTAGTATTTCCATCTCTTATTAAAACTAGAGTTCATTCTGTGGAATTCAGAACCCTGACCATCCTACATGCTTCAAAGTGATTATTTGATAAATGCAAGATAAACAACACAATACTTTTCAAGGATTGTCTCATTCATTTATGATGCCTTTATAAATAAAAAAAGTTTCTTTAAAATCCCTTTAACTATTTCTATATGCTCCAACGAGACTATAATTTGCTTTTCTTAGTAGATCAGGACGCTCACCTCTTTTGTTAATAATCACTATTAATTTTTATGTTCTCATTGGGAAGACACTCTGTTCCTTATTAGTGTATACTGTTCCTTATTAGTGTATACTGTTCCTTATTAGTGTATAAAAATCGTACTTGAAAATTTAGCTTACTCCAGTAAATAGAGTTAGAGTGAAATTACAAGGACACGAATGTCAAAATGTAAACTTTCAAGGTTCAGATAGAGGGCACCATTTTTAAAGGGACAGTCAACACCTTGTAATACTTTTTCTGTTGAGCCTGCCGGCAACAAGGCTAACCACTGTCATAAAGTGCATTATTTTGTAGTTTTTATCTGTTAAAGCAGTTAAAGGCATATATGTAGCAGGGTCATTTTTCAGAGCTAAATTACATGAAAGTAAAACAAAATAAATAATCAAAATATATTGCAAGTTGTTTCATTATGCATAATTCAACATTTTATGTAAAACTCCCATGGTGTTTACTGTCCCTTTAAGAGACTTCAATTTACTACTATTATGTAATTTACTTTATTCTCTTGATATCATTTTTTGAAAAGCATAGCTAGGTAGGTTCAAGCTTGCTGCTGACTGGTGGCTACACATGTTTCCATTGTCATTGGCTCACCAGATAGATCCCATTAGTGCATTGCTTCTCTGGAGCTGTCTTTAATCCCCGTGCAGGGATATACAGATAGTTACATGCAAGCAACAGTACAATAATAACATATTCTAACACTCCACATATTAACTTTTTGCACTTGTATGTCCATTTAAAGGGACAGTGTATCCTATTTCTTCTCCCCTTTAATTTGTTCCCAATTACCCATTTACCTGCTGGAATGTAAAAAAAAGGTTTTACAAATAGCTCCTTTATCTTTATTTGAACAATTAACATATCTGATTTTGCCTATGGTATCCCTACCTATACTGAAAGTTTCTATACTTAAGTATAGGCTATAAAAAAGCTATGTAAATCTAGCCAGCAGAATAAATTACACTCCCAGTTAGGGTTGAGAATAAAGGGTAATACAATGTTAATTTTTAATTGTTCTGTAAGTATTAGGCTTTGGTTTACAGACAGAGATAATATAAAGAAGTATGTGTGTACTTAGTTGTAAAATAAGAATATCTGATTTCCCTGCCAGCTGAACCCATTTTAATGGGTTGTGATTTCAAAGAACAAAACCAGCTATTTCATATACATAAAACCCCCCATATATTTTATATGCAGCTGATATAGCAAGTAATTGAAAACACATTAAGGGGGGGGGGGGTGACAGTACGTTGTCGTTTTAAGTACAGTCTCAATTTTCAAGAGCATAGCTAAAAAGAAAATGTAGGTAAAAATAAAATAATTTCTAGGAGCATTTGTTCATTTTGTATTACAATGTATATTTTTCCATCCCATTAAAGAAAGCAATTCAGCACTCAGTTAAATGCTGATAATTTATGGATTATTAACTCTACCTTAGTCACAAGTTAAGAAAATTATGTAAATGAACCAAGATAATGAAACTGAACCCTGTTTTTAGTTTGCAGAGAAAATATAATATACAAATGAAAAAGAAAGGTTTTGGAACAGGTGATAATATATGGGGGGGGAAAAGCCACCTAAAATCAGAAAAGAACTCAGCTTCTACCAATTAAATTTACCATAACAAAATCCCATTGGATTGGACCTCTGATGCTAAAGATATCAAAGCGTTTTGTGATTGAAATACAGAAGCTTGTGGAAGGGATTAGAGATCTCTGCTGCCTGTATTTTACTGTGGAGAAAGACAATGAAAATGTTTAGTGAACACCTGCCATCGTGTCAATAGATAAGCTGTGAACTGAATCGCACTAAGCATGAACTAACTGATGAAGGGGTGTAGTTTATCATGCTGACAACATTCACAATTTTAAAGAGAGATCTGCTATTATACACTAGAGTTTATATAAAATATGCAGTGCCAAAATGAAATTACACCTGGTATTCTTGTAAAATAGCTTGACTTTTAATGCAGCTACCCTTTTTTTCTCTCTCTCTCACAGAATTATCTTATTGTTAATTCCCTCTGAGCATTCATTTACATGTATATTTAATGGCTAATGTGTTTCTTTTTTCCTGTATTTAGGGTTTATGAGAGTAATACTATGATACCATATATATTGTGCTGGTCTACAGACTCAAGCAAATCAAGCATACCCTTAATTCTCCCCTATAAATGAGTTTACATGGCATTTCTGAAGCACACACCTATATTTTGAAGGAAAGTTATATTTAGGGTAATTTTCATTGAATCAAATCATTTGTGAGCATGATTTGTTAACCACAATCTGTGCAATTAAGCAGTAAAAAAAAAGATACAATTTAAAAAAACCTTCCAAAATAGCAGATCTTTTTTGTTTAAAACAGCTTGAAAATATTTTTCATTGTTTCTTTCACAAACTCACATTCTTTTGTTGCTGTATTTTTTTTAACTTGAGATGTAAAGAAGAAAAGAAGAGAGAAAATCTTGAATGCTGGTCTTTTTTAATATGGAATGTCTTAAAGGGACATTTCATGTACCTCCATCTAATTATGGGTGCATCCATTTTTGAACTTTGGTTAAACTTCAGGTATCTGAAGGAGATTTGCTGCACATGTGCAAGCTTGTCAGTACTGGAATAGAGTGAAAACTAAATTTCAACATGGCGGGGCACCCATGATTAGAGAGAGGTGGGGAATAACCTCAATACTTTGCTTATAAAATGTATTATGTTTACTATGCATTTAATAATTGCAATAGCCTTATTTCTTTCATAAAATGGTGAGAGCCCACAAGATCATCACATGTGGGATTACACTCCAGTCCACTAGGAGGAGGCAAAAACCTCTTACATATCAGTGAATAAATCTCTCCAACTCTCCCATAAACCCTCAGATAGATTTTTGCCTTCAAGATGGAGTGAGGTCAATTCTGAAGTGCTGACCTTTACATAATTTGATAAAGGGTTTTTGTTTGTTTTGCTTGTTTTTGATAGCTTTGTGCTTCATCAGGATGCCTCTGATGACATATTTATGGGCCTCCCAAAGGGTTCTTGGGGAGATGTCAGGGGTGCTATGTAAGGAGAAATATTCCTGTATGGCTTGCTCTACATCTATTTTATTTAGGGGTCTGACAGTAGAACTTCATCCAATCTCCATTGGAATGACCTTGCAGGAATTGAAGGTCAAGTGAATGTACTGCTCACTGCCGAGTGGTCTGACCAGCTGATAGGAATAATGTGGGACACTTTGAGATTAATTAATGCTATCGGGTCAGCCATAATGTAGTCAATCCTAGAGTAGGATCTAAAAGGGTTGGAGAAGAAAGTGTAGTCCTGTTTGTGAGGATGTAGGTGTCTCCATGTATCATGTAGTGACAGTAAAGTGAAGTTGTCCCATATTGAGTGGTGAGTTTTGGTAAGGTCATTCAATTGCAAGTTAGAACTGTCGATTGAGGGGTTTAGAGGTAGATTAAAGTCTCCCGCTTGTATTAATGGGCCTTTGAAAAATGTAAGAATAGAATTAGTAGTGTTTTGAAAATAGGTTGCCTGGTTTGTATTTGGGGCATAGACATTAACTAAGGTGATTGGTTTGCCAAATAGCAGCCCACTAATTCCCAAGTACCTGCAAAGAAAGAGAAAGATGGTGTGAGTGCTAGCTGGAGGGTAAAATGCTTTCTGTTCCTGCAAGGGATCATTGATTCCTCAGAAATGATCCAAAAGAGGATTTACAAAAAAGGAGTATGGGACAGAAGCGCTCCACAAAAACGGAGCTTACCATACAAAAAGTTAAAAATAAAAATATTGGTATAGTGATACTAAGGTGATAAACAATGTGGATATTTGATAATATATAAATACTGTGATGAAAATATAAATATATGTGAAAACAAATATTTGATTGTGATAGTGTGATCAAATTGATAAAACTAATTTGTGAAACTGATCTATGTTTCTAATAATTAATGTAACTAGATTGTCAATAAAAAGGATGTGACAAAATACATTGATCAAATATACCAAATTTATTAAAATACTAAAATTGCTAATATAGTACACTAAAAAATACTAAAGAAGGTTTAAGGAATAATTTATTCGGCTGTGCACAGCTTGAATACCAATCTGTAACTCACAGTTCTCCGATACACAAGCGTGTATTAACAAACTGTTGGGAGCTCCGATAAGATGGTGATGTCAGACCTCTTCCGGTCCAATCAAAGTGCGCTGTGGGTTTCTCGCCCAATCTGAAGGCTCCTATACCGGAGGCAAAAGCGGATCCTCGATTTCAGCTTCAATCTTAAAGATGTTTGTTCCGTTTTAAAACTGAGGCAGTTTCTTTATAAAAATCTGCAGCAGTCTCTTTTTTAGATATCTTTGATCCGGAATCCTCAATTTTCATAGGGCCTAATCCAGGTAGGCAATGATGAAAACATTTTGGGCAGGAATTAAACATATGGTTTGTATCTACAAAGTTTAACACAAACAATGTACCTGCAAGGTGTTACAAATAAGAAAACAGGCCAAGCAACACAGGAATTATTCATATGCCCAAAAATGATAATATCAAAATTTGGGGATGAACCTGCTTGTTACAAGTGTGTAGCCTTTAGGGTACAGTCAGTAAACAAATTCTACGCATTTCGGTAGTCCACAGCTACCTTTATCAAGATGTTTGAAACCTTAGTATCACTATAACAATATTTTTTTTATTTTCAAAAAAGCTTTATTCACATCAAACAAAAGTATACATCATAAAATGTATGCACATAGCACACATCAGAAATGTTATAGTACAATACATCATTGAATTGATCCCCTATATTGACTGCGAGAAAACATGGAACAAATAATGCATAATGTTAACAGAGTCTGCCATTTATACTTAAATATGGGGCTCACAATTTAGACATACATCTTCTGATTCAGTGTACTGCTTTCTTATCCCCAGTTTTAACATTTCAGACCTCTCTTGGGTCCTAAACAGAGTCACTTATAAACAGTTTTGGGGATATGCAGGGATAGGATTCAACGTGAAAAAAAAAACAACACAGAAGAATTTATGTCTCAGGGAAAGAAAAAAAGAATATGATGTTAGAAGAGGTTATTGGGTTGTAATAGATTGGAGACATAAATAGCCAGAGAGTATATGTCAGTTTTGTATTTGGTAATACCTACTACTGCTTTATTCAGGTATAGAAGGTGAGACTTAGGTAAGTAGGCATTAAAGAAAGCCTTAAATACATTTGGGTAGGCCTCACAGTGGGTATACTCAGACCATCCGTCTGAGTATACCCACTGTGGAGAGCAAAAGAAAATTTGTATTCCGGAAGTATAAGGAAAGGCGATTATATCCTGTAGTGTCAAAGCCCTGACGCACTAGAGTGGGTTTACAGCATTAGGTTATAAGCCAAACATTCAGCTAACTAATAATATAGGAGGGCAACTACAGGCAAGGGGAGAGTCAATATTGGTGCTGTCAGGTGTATTTGATGGCAAATAAGTGACTGTATTTCAACTGTATAATATATACATATCCCCCACCCGCTACTGCAGCTGCCAGCCACGAGTGAGGTGACAAGGTGTGCGCCATTATTATAGTTGATAATGTTATATATAACCTGAGAATTTTTAATCAAGGAAAATGGTTATCTCCTTCTGCCATCAAGTTACCTTAAATAACAGGAGTTTTTAAAGGACAGTGATAAAATTAATGTTATGATATGGATGACCTCCCCAGCACCGTAGTTTTAACGTCTATGTGGTGAACTAGATAACATCCTTACTTTCAACATAAATTCAAAACCATAAAACATCAAATCAAACAAATCGTCACAATACCAAAAAAAATACTGCAAACATTTCAATCAAGTCAGCAATACTGTCCCACCGAGAGTCTGTTGGTAAAAGTACAATGCAGGGGTATTATCAGCCCCCAGATTGCTTCAGCATGCCAGTCAAAGCATTGGCACCCTCAAGGAGGGTAGCTGGGCAAGGTTGGTCATCTCCCTTCAGTAGCTTTAAATGTCTGGCAGTGATCGTGTCTGGGGATGTTATGGAGTGTTTCATAGCCACTGGGGAATTATACCAGACATTAATTATACCAGACATTACGGTCCTCCACATACCATGCACAATCTAGCTTACCATCCGGAGACGTAATTAAAGTAGGTGAGCTGAAAGTCTCTAAATCTGCTCCACCTCGAGGCCCCTTCTGAGCACACGTGGCAACCTCAGCATCTCCGAGTCCCGCTTTGCCTATATATGTGATCTTGCAGGACTGGTGGGATCCGGAATCATAGGAGTAGAAGGAGGTTTTTTCTGCTTGCTAATGTCGACATTCGCATATATTAAGTCTAATTCCCCCATCTGAGGGTGACCCAATGTTGCTCCGGCGCCATTTTAGCGATGTACCTCAGTCTAGACAGGTCCGGTTTTAGAAAGAAGTATATTTCTTGCATGTCATGCCAGGACAGAGTGTCTACTTCTCTATGTTTATTGCCTGCAGGTGTTGGTGACGATGTTATGTTAGAGCCTGTGCCTGGTTGTATAGGTGCTCTGTCACCTAGCTTGGTAGTATGCCCGTCTTCTCCAGACTTCAGAATTAAAGCAGGCTTGTTCATTGCGGGTTGCTGCAGCGTTGGCTCTGCGACTTTAGTGGCCTCTACTCTTTCCATAAGAGATTGTATGTCTCGCTCCGAGGGAGCTTTATCTATCATTGCTTGCAGCAGGGCTTCTATTTTTGCTAGACAGAGATCCAAAGCAGTAGAAAAATCCTTGTCCCACATTGTAGCGGTCTGATGTCGGCTTCTGCACTTACTGTGTGGTTGCACTGTTTAAAGGGACAGTCAACACTAGAATTTTTGTTGTTTAAAAAGAAAGATAATCCCTTTATTACCCATTCCCCAGTTTTGCATATCCAACACAGTTATAATACACGTTTTACCTCTGTAATTATCTTGTATCTAAGCCTCTGCTGACTGCCCCCTTATTTCAGTTCTTTTGACAGACATGCAGTTTAGCCAATCAGTGCTCACTCCTAGGTCACTTTACGTGCATGAGCTCAATGTTATCTATATGAAACATGTGAACTAATGCCCTCTAGTGGTCAAAATGTATTCAGATTAGAGGCAGTCTTCAAGGTCTAAGAAATTAGCATATGAACCTCCTAGGTTTAGCTTTCAACTAAGAATACCAAGAGAACAAAGCAAAATTGGTGATAAAAGTAAATTGGGAAGTTGTTTAAATTGCATGCCTTATTTAAATCATGAAAGTTTTTTTGGACTTGACTGTCCCTTTAAGCGATTATGCCTGTTTATAATAAGAGAGGCTTATAATAGTCTACGATACTGTTGTAGATATATGAGATAACCAGTTCTGGCTAGGTACCCCTGAGTTCCAGGGGGGGACGCTGCCTGTTAGGTCGCCGCCGCTACAGGCCTTGATCGTCCTATTCCGCCTCCAGGATCATAAATACAGCAACTGAAGTTGTAACTTTGGTTCTGGATGTGGTGCAGCTCGTAATAGTGTTAGAAGCTGTAGGGTTTTAGCAAAAACCGGCGGGTTACCAATATTTCTCCCGGAGCTACAGAAGAATGCGACTACACAGAGCCGGTGCTTGGACACGCCCCCAATATTTTTTATTTTTAACTATTTGTATGGTAAGCTCCGTTTTTGTGGAGCGCTTCTGTCCCACACTCCTTTTTTGTAATTCCCAAGTACCTGCCTTCCTTGTCCTGATATTTGTGAATTAATTCAAATGGGATGGATTTGTGGAATAAGATACTAACTCTGTTACAGCTAGATTACAAGTTTTTGTCGGTAAGGCTCGCGGGGCTAACGAGCAGTTTCAGCTCACCGCTCACCTACAAACAACACTGCTATTACGTTTTTTTTTAAACCCGGCGTTAGCCGCAAAAAAAATGAGCGGAGAGCAAAATTTAGCTCCACATCTCACCTCAATACCCGTGCTGCTTACGGTAGCGGTGAGCTGGCAAAACGTGCTCGTGCACGATTTCCCCATAGGAATCAATGAGGCAGATTCGGCTGAAAAAAAACCTAACACCTGCAAAAAAGCAGCGTTCAGCTCCTAACGCAGCCCCATTGATGGGAAAATACATTTATGTCTACACCTAACACCTTAACATGAACCCCGAGTTTAAACACCTCTAATCTTACACTTATTAACCCCTAATCTGCCACCCCCGACATCGTCATCACCTGCATAATATTATTAACCCCTAATCTGCCGCTCCGGACACCGCCGCCACCTACATTATACTTATTAACCCCTAATCTGATGCCCCCCAGCATCTCCGAACCCTACATTATATTTATTAACCCCTAATCTGCCGCCCACAATGTCGCCGCCACTATAATAAATATATTAACCCCTAAACCTAAGTCTAACCCTAACCCTAACACCCCCCCTAACTTAAATATAATTTAAATAAATCTAAATAAAATTACTATTAACTAAATAATTCCTATTTAAAACTAAATACTTACCTATAAAATAAACCCTAAGCTAGCTACACTATAACTGATAGCTAAATATAAGGATATGTAACTCTTCTAAGAAAGGTCTCTTCGCTCTTCTGCGGTCCTCCGTGTGTTCTCAAAGAAAAGGAAACAAGATATGCAACATAGTGTAACTCTGTAACCACTTATAGTGCAACAATTCTGCTTGTTTAATGAGTGATTACTCACATTTGTTGGAGCTTATAGCCAAGCTCAGGGTAATGCGTACTCCCACTTTATACTGGTGGGAAAACAGTACTCTCAGGCAAATCTTATAAAAGCAAACATTTATTAAAATATATAAAAAGCGTCACAAATGCTTATACAACACCTCTTACAAAGGGAAACTGAGTAATAATGGCTGTAAAATGACTCAAAAGAGTAGATGCTAGTCCTGGATGGAGATGGATGGACAAGCAGAATCTTAACCGCTTAGAAACACCACTTCCCAGTGCCAGAAAGACCGCTCCTCCCTCAGGTGAATAAGCAGATGTAAAGACGCAAGAGAGTGTCAATTCCGACGTACGTTTCGCTGAATCAGCTTTTTCAAGGAATAAAGGAATAAAGTGCGCATGTACATCCATCTCCATCCAGTGGAGCATCCTCTTTTTTCCGATGACTAACACTAAATGACGGTACCTTTAAGTGACGTCATCCAAGATGGCGTCCCTTCAATTCCGATTGGCTGATAGAAATAAGGTAGAAAAATCCTATTGACTGATCCAATCAGCCAATAGGATTGAGCTCGCCTTCTATTGGCTGTTCCAATCAGCCAATAGAATGCAAGCTCAAGCCTATTGGCTGATTGGATCAGCCAATAGGATTTTTTCTACCTTAACTCCGATTGGCTGATAGAATTCTATCAGCCAATCGGAATTGAAGGCACGCCATCTTGGATGACGTCATTTAAAGGTACCATCATTTAGTGTTAGTCGTCGGAAAGAAGAGGATGCTCCACGTCGGATGTCTTGAAGATGGACTCGCTCCGCTCCGGATGGATGGATGAATATAGAAGATGCCGCCTGGATTAAGACTTCTGGCCATTTGGAGGACATCTTCAAGTGGTTAGTGTTAGGTTTTATTAAGAGGGGATTGGGTGGGTTTTAGAGTAGGGTTGGGTGTGTCGGTGGTGGGTTTTAATGTTGGGGGGGTATTGTATTTTTTTTTACAGGTAAAACAGCTGATTACTTTGAGGCAATGCCCCGCAAAAAAGCCATTTTAAGGGCTATTTGTAATTTATAGGGTAGGGATATTTTTTATTTTGGGGGGCTTTTTTATTAATTATTTATTATTTTATTAGGGGGATTAGATTAGGTGTAATTAGTTTAAAAAAATTGTAATTATTTTATTATTTTCTGTTATTTAGTGTTTTTTTTCTTCGTACTTTAGTTTATTTAATTTAATTGTAATTAATTGTAGTTAATTTAGTTAATTTATTTAATGATAGTGTAGTGTATTTTACAGGTATATTTGTACTTATTTTAGCTAGGTAGCTATTAAATAGTTAATAGGTAACTATTTAATAACTATTCTACCTAGTTAAAATAAATACAAAGTTGCCTGTAAAATAAATATGAACCCTAAGATAGATACAAATGTAACTATTAGTTATATTGTAGCTATTTTAGGGTTTATTTTATAGGTAAGTATTTAGTTTTAAATAGGAATAATTTAGTTAATTGTAGTAATTTTATTTAGATTATTTTAAATTATATTTAAATTAGGGGGTGTTAGGGTTAGACTTAGGTTTAGGGGTTAATACATTTAATATAGTTGCGGCAACGTTGGGGCGGCAGATTAGGGGTTAATAAATGTAGGTAGGTGTCGATGATGTTAGGGACGGCAGATTAGGGGTTAATAAAATTTAACTAATGTTTGCGAGGCGGGAGTGCGGCGGTTTAAGGGTTAATATATTTATTGAAGTGGCGGCGATGTCCGGTCGGCAGATTAGGGGTAAAAATGTATTTTAGTGTTTGCGATGTGGGGGGCCCTCGGTTTAGGGGTTAATAGGTAGTTTATGGGTGTTAGTGTACTTTTTAGCACTTTAGTTAAGAGTTTTATGTTACGGCGTTAGCCCATAAAACTCTTAACTACTGACTTTTAAATACGGTAGGAGTCTTGACAGGAGAGGCTGTACCGCTCACTTTTTCCAAGACTCGTAATACTCGCGTTAGGAAAATCCCATTAAAAAGTGGATTTGCGGTATGCTCGAGTCGCGGAAAAAAGTGAGCGGTACACCTGTACCTGCCAGACTCGTAATACCAGCGGGCGTTAAAAAGCAGCATAGGCACCTCTCAATGTTGCTTTTTAAGGCTAACGCAAAACTCGTAATCTAGCCGTTAGTTTTCTTTTTGGGGTTACTGCTGTGAAAATGAGTGGGGTAGTTAGATGAAAAATATTTAGGTTCTTTCCCTCTTCTAAAGTGGGTCTCTTGGAGGAACAGCACGCTGCCATTCTTGTGAATTAAGTCGTGGAAGGCCTTTGACCTCTTGTATGGAGAGTTAAGCCCTTTGGTGTTGATAGAGATTATATTAAATTTCTGGTCTATTAATTGCGAGGCCATGGGTTATGTAGGAGTGGGTGTGCTTGTGTGAGCTGATGTTTCACTCAAAAATCTCGAAAAATGAATAAGCATATATAACAATTTTAACAAAACATAGTTTAAACTAACAGCAGAACATAACACCCCTGTACAAAGGGACTTAAGAAAAAACATATGACATTTTACCTTGTGCATGAGTGACATTTGCTGGCAAATGTCTGGGTTAAAGAATAAGTAAATATACAAACATATGTATGAACATACATAAATATACAGGAAAAAAATACAATAAGGGGGAGGGGGACTAGATAAGTACAGTACAATTTAAGGGGAAGCATTAAAGATCCCTAATTTGGAGGTGATTTAGAATTTTTAAACTCTTTTTAGAGAACATTGTATAAATACAGTGGGAGCTAAATATTAAGGCAATAAGTATTGTACTATGAATTAGAATTTCTATACCAGTGCATCAGAAAGATCTCACCCATTTTCCGTCAGAAGTCCAGAGGATTTCTTTTGTCTTTTAATAGACGATGACTGCCATGCGGTCCTTTGAGGCCTTGGCTCCTGTATAGGAGGGAAGTCCTTTCTGGGCCTAGGTGGTGGAGATGTTTGAGCATGGCCTGGGTTGGGGAGATTAAATTCTTTGCAAAAGTCCTCTATGTCGCCAGGGTCCATGAAGGTTTTCATCTGGCCTTCCCAAGTGAGTTGAATGTGGCACGGGAAGCCCCATCTATAGGGAATGTTATTTTTCCTTAGTAAGTTCGTTAGGGGGGCAAATTCCCTTATAGTTCTTTGGGAGAGATCTGCATAAATGGATAAGGTAGATCCCTGATAGCATAATGAGGTAGCATTTCTAGCCTGTTTCATAATGTCTTCTTTGTGCTGATATTCGCAAAAGCGTATAATCACATCTCTCTGTGGTAGGCCATCCTTCGGGTTGGGCCTCAAGGCTCTGTGAAATCTGTCCATGGCAATGGGAGTTGTGAAGGTGGGGCCCTTGAGGTGCTGAAAAAGACCTTGTAGGTAGGCTTCTAGTACATCAGATGCAATAGATTCCGGAATCCCTCTGATTCTCAGATTTTGTCTCCTGCTCCTGTTCTCAATGTCTTCTAGTTTGTCTTGGAGTTGTAATATAACATTATTCTGGGCTTCGACACTCTGCTGGAGGTTTGATATTTCAGATTGGTGTATTTCAGTGTCTTCTTCTAAAGCTTCTACTCTATCCCCAATTTTGTGCATCTCCTTCCGGAGGAGAGATTTTTTTTCTTTGATACAAGACTTAACCTGTGTGATTAGGTTTGTGAAGTCCTGTTTAGAGGGGATTGAGTCCAGAAAGGATTTTGGTACTTGCATGGATTCCGGCATTTCAGGTTCTGGCACTAATGAAGATTGAGACAGGGAGGGTGTATGGTCTATAGTATCAGTGCAGGGATCTGGAGATTCCAGTGGCTTGAAAAAAATATTCATTGATGTAGTTGTGCTGTAAAGGCTTTTAAATGTATTCCCTGATTTATTCAGTTTCTTAGGAGACATTGTTTTTGTTGTCTTTTTTATTCTTTTTGGTAGCAGCTCTCAATGACTGTATATAGAGGATTTAAGAGGTATAATGTTTCAGCTGGGTTAAGAGCTTTGGCATGAGCTGTTAAAAAACCACAGTAAGTGAGAGGGTTTATTGAATATCAACTAAGAAAGTCCTTTGAATAGAGCTGAGAGTGTGCTTTAAAATGCAGATGTGCAGCTGCTATGAAACAGCTCTTTAATACTATATAGTGCCAGCATAAGATTTGCTTGTAGATTGCATAGGTATTATTGTTATTTTATGCTGTGTAATTGAGAGGTGGTATATTGTGTGATTCCACTTACTTCATTGCTTTACATTTCAGTCTTGCCCACGTGGTAGGTACACATTTCTTATCCCAATTATCTGCAGAATCTGCTGGTTATAGAATCCAGTGTTGGGCCTTCCTTGCTTGTGTAGCTCCCATAATGAAATCTGGAGGTTGTTGGATGATTTGAGTGATTTTGTAGCCCGCAATTGAACCTGGGGGCTAGATTTTGGAGCCGGTCCGGCCGAACCGGGAAGGTATGCAGAGGTGGTTTTTGAGCTCCAGTTTCAGCTCATATCTGTATGGGTCCTCTATAGTGGATGTTTGTGCCTGCTTGGGATCAAATAAGGTGTATTTTTAAGGCAAAATTCCTCTTTTTTTAGGGCATCCAGCAGGAGCTCACTCAAAGTGCAGCCATTAACTTTGATGGCCAGCTCCGCCCCCCCTTCTCCTTGATCTTTTAATCTGATCTTGAGGGTTTTACAAGCTCCTTCTGCTTTTGTCTTGGAAAGTACTTTTCCTATTAGCCATTTCATCTGCTAGAAAGGTATCTGAGCTTTCTGCTCTGTTTTGCAAGGTTCCTTTCTTTATTTTTCATCTCGATAAGGCGGTGCTGAGGACCAGTTACTCCTTTCTTTCTAAGATTGTATCTTCACATAATACTAAACAGGGAATTGTGGCCAGCTCCTAAGAACTCTAAAAAGGGATTTTTTTCACAATGTTAATGTTGCGAGGGCTCTCAAATTCTGTGTTGAAGCTTCTAAGTCTATTGGACTGTCTTCTGCTTTGTTTTTCCATTTCTTCGGATCTTGCAAGGGCCACAAAGTTACTGCAGTAAGACCTTACTATGTATGGTGATCTTTGCTAAGCCCTGAAGGACAATGGCAGTACAGAGTACAGGGCTGTAGTAGTGATGGTCTTCAATGAGGCATAACAGAAATAGCATTATGGAGGCAACCCCAGGCAAGCAATTACAGGGACAGCATGTCCCAGTGATTGCATTCCAGTCAACGATCAGGATCACAGTTTGCCTCCATTACATGAAATACTCACGGATATCAGCATGTATCTCATGCTGTTGCTGGATGTCTGCTGGTGAGGCTATCCAGCAACAGAAAGTAACATTCAAGTATGGCTGTTACTATAAATACAATTGCTGTGACAGTCAATCACAACAACAGGTAAAAAAAAAATCCAATTTTAAAAAATATTTATTTTTATGTATCAGTTTTGGAATTGGTGACCACTATTAAACTTACAGTCCAAACATAGCACATTTTGCAAATTTTAGCATTAAATCAATAATGTCATCTTTGTAGTATTTGACCTATGTTTGCTATACGTTACTTGGAAACCTAGACATTTGGGGTATTGCTAAAATCAGGACAAATTAATAATAATTTTGTGTTAATTTTCTTTAACTACAGTAGTTGTGTAGGACAAGGAAAAGTGCAAAAAAGTTAGTTTTTTAATTTTTAATTTATTATTTTATTTACCCATAAAGGTTATAACAAGAAAGCTCTGTCTGCATGTTAATAAACAAAGGAGTTGATCACAATTTATCAGTGATTAGCTCACAAAAATTATTTTTGCTTGCCGTCCGAGGCCTAGTTTCCATTGAGTTGGTAACATTTGAAAACTGCTGGTAAAACATTTATCTCCATTAAAGTCTATGGAGAATATTTATGTTACTACCAGTTTCCACATTTTAGCACCTCCGTGGAAACTAGGCCCAAGTTGGTAGCTAAGTTTATTAAGTGATCACAATGCTGTATCGTTTTGTTTGTTAGTTAAAAACCCACCACCATGAATGTATTTTGAACCGAAAAGCTCCAGAAAAGGACTTTTTTGAAGTGTTAGTTATCTCTTTTCAAAATAGAAACTGGGGGGGGGGGGGGGGGGGGGTTTCTCCTGAAACTGACACATACAATAGCTCATTCACACCTCTTAAGGTTACAGAAATGCCCTATTCATTTACCCCTTTGCTCATTCAGCAGGGAAAATACTCATTTGCATGTGTGACATTAAACTATTGTCATCACAAGACATTCTCAACACTCAGCATCCATATGAATGCCATTTTGTGGCAGTCTGTAGGCACTGCAGAATACCAACATCTACAAATAGTGTTTAATTATATTTAATTTTTCATATTTGATTCTATTTCTCACTTGCACTGTTGTGATTGTCAGTAACAGTACAGGCATTATTTCAATTGTGTTTTTAAAGGAGATCACTTAGTTTACAGAGTTAACTATTGCAATCTGTTTCCATCCACACCACTGCTAACCCATCTAAATGCTTTAGGTTGCTAGGATGGTCAGACTATTGTTTTTCTATCACAATATGTTCGTTTTACAACTTTCACAAGGATAGTTTTAAACAAGATTTATTTCTAGTGTTTGTTAAAGGCCAATTTCCATTTTGGTGTGAACTGTAAACAAAATGGTGACTTTAAGTTTCTTTGCAAAACACTTAGAATATTTTCTTTCTTTTTTTTTTTTAAAAGGATTTTCAATTCTTTCAAACTGTAAATTATGACTCTGCTGCCTTTGTGCTTTGTAGAGACCCTTAAACAAGATTGTGCATTCATTAACGACTTTTTATAGGGGACAAGCCTAAATGCATGCAAGTCCAAACTCATATTGACCCACAGTCATGGATGCTCGTTCCAGATTAGATTAGTTCAATATTGCATGTACTGTCATGAACGAGTTTGTGCTTAGCGTTCATGGAAGTACATTCAGTTTAAAAGAACTGAAAAGCCTTGTGAAAGTTGTAAAACAACCATATAGTGATAGAAAAACCGTGCACAGTCTGACCATCCTAGAAACCTAAAAGATCCATTTAGATGGGCTAGTAGTAGTGTGGATGGAAATAGATTGCAATAGTTAACTCTGAAAGCCGCGACTAAGCAATCTTCTTTAAAAAGACTATTTTAATAATGTCTACTGTTAGTTACAATCCTGACATTATGAGTGAGAAATACAATCAAATATGAAAAATGAAACGCCATTTGTAGATTTTGGTGCCATGAAGTGAGTTTTCCTGCAGATGCCCTTAGCTGCACATAATATCGCAAAGTCATTGCATCTACATATGTAAATGTCTACCCTGTTGACTGTATACAGCCTCTCCAATCGGGATGAATGTAACTTTAATTAATCAATACCATGTATGTTAACGTAGCTTTACAGGGAGTGCAGAATTATTAGGCAAGTTGTATTTTTGAGGATTAATTTTATTATTGAACAACAACCATGTTCTCAATGAACCCAAAAAACTCATTAATATCAAAGCTGAATATTTTTGGAAGTAGTTTTTAGTTTATTTTTAGTTTTAGCTATTTTAGGGGGATATCTGTGTGTGCAGGTGACTATTACTGTGCATAATTATTAGGCAACCTAACAAAAAACAAATATATACCCATTTCAATTATTTATTTTTACCAGTGAAACCAATATAACATCTCAACATTCACAAATATACATTTCTGACATTCAAAAACAAAACAAAAACAAATCAGTGACCAATATAGCCACCTTTCTTTGCAAGGACACTCAAAAGCCTGCCATCCATGGATTCTGTCAGTGTTTTGATCTGTTCACCATCAACATTGCGTGCAGCAGCAACCACAGCCTCCCAGACACTGTTCAGAGAGGTGTACTGTTTTCCCTCCTTGTAAATCTCACATTTGATGATGGACCACAGGTTCTCAATGGGGTTCAGATCAGGTGAACAAGGAGGCCATGTCATTAGATTTTCTTCTTTTATACCCTTTCTTGCCAGCCACGCTGTGGAGTACTTGGACGCGTGTGATGGAGCATTGTCCTGCATGAAAATCATGTTTTTCTTGAAGGATGCAGACTTCTTCCTGTACCACTGCTTGAAGAAGGTGTCTTCCAGAAACTGGCAGTAGGACTGGGAGTTGAGCTTGACTCCATCCTCAACCCGAAAAGGCCCCACAAGCTCATCTTTGATGATACCAGCCCAAACCAGTACTCCACCTCCACCTTGCTGGCGTCTGAGTCGGACTGGAGCTCTCTGCCCTTTACCAATCCAGCCACGGGCCCATCCATCTGGCCCATCAAGACTCACTCTCATTTCATCAGTCCATAAAACCTTAGAAAAATCAGTCTTGAGATATTTCTTGGCCCAGTCTTGACATTTCAGCTTGTGTGTCTTGTTCAGTGGTGGTCGTCTTTCAGCCTTTCTTACCTTGGCCATGTCTCTGAGTATTGCACACCTTGCGCTTTTGGGCACTCCAGTGATGTTGCAGCTCTGAAATATGGCCAAACTGGTGGCAAGTGGCATCTTGGCAGCTGCACGCTTGACTTTTCTCAATTCATGGGCAGTTATTTTGCGCCTTGGTTTTTCCACACACTTCTTGCGACCCTGTTGACTATTTTGAATGAAACGCTTGATTGTTCGATGATCACGCTTCAGAAGCTTTGCAATTTTAAGAGTGCTGCATCCCTCTGCAAGATATCTCACTATTTTTGACTTTTCTGAGCCTGTCAAGTCCTTCTTTTGACCCATTTTGCCAAAGGAAAGGAAGTTGCCTAATAATTATGCACACCTGATATAGGGTGTTGATGTCATTAGACCACACCCCTTCTCATTACAGAGATGCACATCACCTAATATTGTTGATGACAATGCTGTCTATTTAAACCTTTAATACCTTTCTTCCATTGCTTCTTATATGTTTGCAATTAATCTGAAGCTTCCATGGAAAGTAATGTTTGTGTAATTTCCAATATATGATTAGAGAGTAGGCAAGAGTTGCATAGTCATAGATTGAGTAATTTGTCTTTTAAATAGACTATGTAGTGTTTGAGCTGCACTTATCAATGAAATTAGGGAAACTAGCAATCTCAAATTTGTTTCAAGATCAAACCTATTTTTAAATGTGCTTCCTATTAAAGGGACATAAAACCCAAAATTGTTCTTTCATTAATTAGATAGACCATACACATTTAAACAACCTTCCAGTTTACTTCTATTATCTCTAGACAAACAAACTTCAGGGCAGCGCTCCAAGACTCATCCTCCGTGTAGTTGTAAAGTGAACCCACATTAATCTTCACGCTGTTTTAGACACCCCCCACCCCGCTGATGTCAGCGATGTAATGAACACTGCAACATTGCAACACAAAGTGGCTGGTGCCAAAATAAAAGAAGTGATCCACTAACGCCTCACCACAAATGTCCAGCAACCCAAACGCACTCAGCTACAAAAGGCAATAGAGGTCATGTAGAGGCTTTATTCGTTCAAAAGAGAACACCAAAAAGGGTACACTGGTTTAAAAACATGCAGCAAATAGCATGGTCAAACGCGTTTCATTTGGAAACTGACTTCCTCAATGACCATAAACTTACTCTAACTAACACCGCTACCTTATACACCATTTAATGTCCTCCCCCTTAAATTGACAACGAACATTTACTTATTAACACTAGCAGTGCCGGTAGGTAAGAAAAACAAAAAAGGCTTTACATTTCAAATAACGATTACATCTTTTTATTATTATATATAAATTATAAGAGCCTAAAAAGACCTTAAAAGGCTCGAATAATTAATCAGTCATTGTATAGAAGGTGAAAACTTGTGGATTATAAAAAATATTATTTAAAGTAATACCAATAAATGTGTAAATGTGTTGTGCACAAACCTCTGAAAAAACACACAAAACTAATAAATATAAATCCACAAGAATCCCTTCGATACTTGTCAGAATAGTATACATTGGACTATTATCTATTTTCCTTTATTCTTTTGATATCCTTTATTGAAGAAGCAGCACTGCATAACTGGGATATAGCTGAACACATCAGATGAGCCAATAACATGAGGCATATATATGCAGCCACCAATCAGCAGCTTCTGAGCCTACCTAGGTATCCCTTTTCAACAAAGGGTACCAAGAGAGCAAAACAAATTAGATAACTGAAGTGAATTGGAAAGGTTTTTTAAAAATCATATGCTATAGCTGAATCATGAAATATTTTTTTAGCTTAAGGTCACTTTCAGATGGCATTAAATTGGAATTCCTTGGTGTAAGGTAATTTATAGATTCATACCACCCAGAACCTCAGGATTCTGCAGTAAGAATATTTGAAGAGAAGGTAAATATATCAATTTTACGTATAGTGTGTACTAGTGTAGTAACTTATTTCAAATTGTAAAGGTTTCATGAATTACTGGGAAGCTTTAGATATAAAGAGAGCTGACTTTAGTGACAAATTGCATAGTAACATAGCAGCTCAGGTTGAAAGAAGAGTCAATTAAGTTCAACCTATACAGATCCAACTTGATTGATTTAAAATTATATAATTAGAAACAGACAAGCAATCATGTCCCTGAATTCTGTTTCTAGCCAGAAATGTATCTAAGCCAATTTTAAATGTATCTAAGGTATTGCCATTCACTACCTCCTAAGGCAATAAGTTCCACAATTTGATTTAAATATTATTATTATTAAAACATTTTTAACAAATTAGAGTTTCTTTTTAAGTCTAGGTTTTCTCCTGCCCTATATAACATTTTTCAAATACATACAGGATGCTTGATAGAACATGCATTTTCATGGTAGATCTATCCAAGATGTTGTTTTAATACAGTTTAAATATTTGGTGAAATATTTTTTAATAGGTGTCAATTTCCGTTTTACTACTTGAAATAATGCACTTTCTTTCAATACCCTTAAAAAACATACAAGTCAAAATAAAATGTCCAACGTTTTAACATGCAGTTAAAGGGACATGAAACCCCCCAAAAATATTTCATGATTCAGACAGAGCATACAATTTTAAACAACTTTCCACTTTACTGCTATTATCTAATTTGATTTGTTCTCTTGGTATCTTGGTATCCTTTGTTGAATGGACCTGGGAGCTAGCTGCTGATTAGTGGCTGTACAAATATACCTCTTGTCATTGTCTTACAGATGTGTTCAGTTAGTTCCTAGTACTGCATTGCTGCTCCTTTAATAAAGGATTAGTAAGAGAATGAAGCAAAATTGATAATAGAAGTAAATTGGAATGTTATTTAAAATTGCATGCTCTATCTGAATCACACACACACAAATGTGTTTCATGTCCCTTTAAAAAAAGTTCAAACTTTTTTCTATTAACAAATAATTTGCCTGCTGTGTGTGAATCACAAACGTTTAATTACCCATATCCCTTTAATACACAGAGGCACATGCACAAATGATTTTAAAGTTCATTATTTTTTTAAGGATAAACAGTTTACTTACGCTTGAACAATATAGGGAACTGTATATCTGTTTAAATTGTTGCCCATTTAATTTAAAGTGTCTGGAGCTATATGTAGGGCCTCTGTGATAATTATTGTATTATGAGCAAAAAAGTCTGTGCAGGAGTCACAACAATATTGATAATATGTCCAAAGTGTATTTTCTTAACTATTATAACGCAGACCTCCCAACTGTTCCTATTTCCAAGGGACAGTCCCTAATGCTGAGCTCTTTCCCACCATCCCTCTGACACAGCCATATTTCCCAATTTTCAGAATTTTACTTAGCCCCACCCATAAACTGTCTAGACACACCCACTGACCACCCAGACATGCCAACTACCCTCTATTGACCCTGCCCTTCCTGGCATGGTGCTGCCAATGAAACAGTGATGCCCCCTCAACCTACTGAGCCCTTAATACGTAATAACAATAATAATAATTGTAGCCCATTACTAATTTAGTATTTAGTATTTCTTGAAAATTCATATGCATAACATGATAAATTATAATATTCTAATTTCTGTTAATGAATGAACTTTCTTCAACCCATATAATTATCTAGACTCAAAGATGTACCAGGTCTATTTATTAATACAAATAATTACTTTTTCTTTTTATTATTAAGGTGACTATATTAAAAACTCTTATCTTGTCTGAATGAACATACTAACTTGTCAGGATTGTTTGGTCAGAAAAGTAATTGATCAATAATTTGTATTTTATATTAAAATGGCTTTCAGCTGTAGTGTTTCAACAAATCTTTGCTAAATTGCTTTTACACAAAAATAATATTTGTTAAATGATAATGCCATATGTTTTAAGTTGAAAAGTGAGATTAACACATGTCTGCAAACTGCAAACGTGCTGATTGTAAGATATAGCACAGAAGTTCAGAATTATTAAAAAAAATAACAGTTATAATGTTCATTTTCATAGGTTTTTAAGTGCTCAGATGGTGCATACCCTGTGAAATCTTTTTTTTTTTTTTTAAATCTTCTAGACTTAATAAATAATTTTGTTTTTAGAACTTTTATGCACCTTAATTTCTGTAGTCTGCAACATTTTAGTGTTGTTAATAATTGGTTTGTTTTTCTTCTTAAATGGGTAGAGTCCACAGCTGCAATCATTACTTTTGGGAAATACAGAACCTGGCCACCAGGAGGAGGCAAAGACACCCCAGCCAAAGGCTTAAATACCTCCCCCACTTCCCTCATCCCCTTTGTCTTTCGTCACAGGCATTCCACAGTATCTGAATAAGCGCCACTAGGGGGCGTGAAACACGTCAGACTACAGTGTTTGTTTGTCTGCCTGCTCTTCCTTGGCTCTTACTATGTGCTTACAGTGTTTTTTTTGCTGTGATTTTTAAAATTTATATACCAATAAACTTGGATTTTATCATTAATAGTATCTCTGTGCAGTGCCTGCTCATCTGTTCTGTCATTCCACAGTATCTGCCTGGTGCCTGGAGGTTCTTTTCTTCCTCTGTTTAGTGTGGTTGTCCATTCTGCCTTGCGGGCAGGTTGCCAGGTTTAGACGTGCCGTTATGTAGAGGGTCTCCTTTGGGAGTGTCCTTTGTCTTGGGAAGGGAGCTGCGTCTCGGTCCTGGAATCCAAGCTCTTTTGGGGGTGCTGGATCACCGCCCTTTTCCTTCCTAAGGGTCTTGGTGTAGGGAATTTTCATTCCTTTGATTTTTTGGACATTGCCAGTCAATTTGTGCTGGGTCCGTTGCCCGGAGTGAGGGTTAGGGATCTGTCTGATCTATTGATCTTGGCCGCATATCAGAGTTAGATCTGTGAGCCTCCCTTAGGTGGGAGTTTTCGCGGTGGATCCTTCCTCGACAGGTAGTTTTTTCTCTATGGGTTCTGGGTTATATTCTCCCTTTCCTGCTTTTCTTGGGAAAGTGTTAATTTGCAAGATTGTCTTTCTATAGACAGTACTGTGCTGCTTCGAGCTTGATTAGCTAGGGTTGGGGACTTGTGTTCACTTAAACCCTTTGCTGCAGGAAGTCTGGGGTTTCTATGGAGCGTATTCAGTTGTTTTTTTTTATGCTGTTTTTTTTTGCGGCTCCCAGGGAAAGTTAGCCTTTCAGTGCTCTATCCGGGGTGCGAGTTGGCACTCTGTGTAGGGGAGGGGTCCTCTTTTCTCCCTTTAGTTTAAGGGCCTTTCTTTGGTCCCTTGGACTCCATTCAGATGGGGGTCTGGGATTTTTCTCCCTTTGCTCCTTATTGCCGGACTAGCCCTGTGTGTTCCTGGAGGTCCTTGCAGACTTCATTATCTGAGTCCTTTTTTCTTCCTTTCAGGGAGACTGTGGATGTTTTTCCTCCTTCTCGTCGGGGTGAGTTTATTTGTAGGCTGAGAGCCTGCCGGATTTTGTCTCCTCAGATGCAGCCGAGTCTAAGGATTCTGAGCGGTCTCTATCAAGGGCCTTGCTGGTTCTAACTGATAGACAGTTACTCTGGCCTTTTCCTTTTTTGTTCCTCTGCTTCTGATGACGCAGTTTTTGGTCAGGAGTTTGGGTATTTTTAGCATATGGTGCCCTCAGAATGGGGCGCCTTTTTGTACCCACCCATTTTGCATTCAGTGTCCTTTATAGCTTGGGTATTAATTTCCCAAAAGTAATGAATGCAGCTGTGGACTCTCCCCGTTTAAGAAGAAAAACTAAAATTATGCTTACCTGATAATTTTCCTTTCTTCTGACAGGGAGAGTCCACAGCTCCCCACCCGCGTTTTTTGTGGGGTGCGGCCGTAATTTTTGCTTTTGTTCTTCTGGCACCTTTTTCACCCTAATATTTCTCCTACTGTTCCTTGTTCCCTCGGCAGAATGACTGAGGGATGTGGGGGAGGTATTTAAGCCTTTGGCTGGGGTGTCTTTGCCTCCTCCTGGTGGCCAGGTTCTGTATTTCCCACAAGTAATGAATGCAGCTGTGGACTCTCCCCGTCATAAGAAAAGAAAATGATCAGGTAAGCATAATTTAAGTTTTAAAAAAAATAAATGTTCACTTATACTCTGAATAGGTTTGCATGACATAAGTTGTACTGCTAACAAGTTGTATTGCTAACCTTATTCATGCCGCAGGAACAAAAACATATTGCAAGCAGTACATTTAAATTGTGCAGCTCTTTAACTCCTTGTGAATGGGGGCAAGTGAAATAGGAAGTCACGTGATTGTCGCTTAGATCAGATCCTGTGGGACTGCCTATGATTCTAGGCACATCCCCAGTCAGATGTTTCTTTTAGTGAAAATAGGCGGGTGCAGGACGCCAATAAAGTTAGGACGTTCCACGGAACGTCCTAAGGGTGTGAATTGTTTAAAGGGGATTGTGCACTTAGGAAAGTAACTGATACAACCTCATTGTATTCAAAGCAGGTGGAGGAACACCTAACTCCTAACTTTTTTTCCTTAGACATGGAGAGTCATTCCAATTACTAGTGGGATATTCACCCCTGGCCTGCAGGAGGAGGCAAAGAGCACCCCAGCACAGCAGAGCTGTTAAGTATCACTTCCCTTACCCATAACCCCCAGTCATTCTCTTTGTCTCTGTCAATGGAGGATGTGAAGTTGGTGTCTGAAGATTTTATTCCTTTTATGGGTACTTTTCCCTGCAAGCAAGGATTGTGGTTTAGCTGTGTCCACGTCAATCTCTTGAGTAAGAGTAGTGGTGGCTTTTAAGCAGTTAGAAAGTGGTGAGGTTTTGTCCTTGCTTTGTTTTCTAACATATTTGCTACCCCTGTTATAGAAAGCCAGAGTTGATTACACTGTTCTATCTTTTTTTCTTTCATAGGAGTTTGTGTCTTTTCTTTCATAGGAGTATGTGTCGTTTTACACCTGGTGAGCTGTCTTTCTGCCCAACAGCTGGATATCCAGGTAGGCGCTCTTGGCTCCTAGGTACTGGAGTCTTGCACTAAAAATTATGCATTACTTTCATGGGACATATGTAATCCTTTAATAATGATGTTTTTGGGGCAGTGGGCAGGCACTTGTGGTAATATGGAGACTAAGAGGTTAATACGTTCCCTTATGTTTTATGGGACTGTTGACCTTGTGGCAAAAACTTTTTTATTGGGAGTAAGCTAGACATGTAATTTATTTAAACGGCTATTTTCTGTTTTTACTATTAAGGGCAGGAACGCACGCTTTTATCTTGTTTCACAGTTCTTTTTACTGCCGCTCACATGACCTCCCGCTCTTCCGCTTGCAAGTCGGAGCAGCATCATTCCTAAGTGAAATCTCTGCTGTGGTGGTCATATGCTCGTATGCTCAATCTACAGGAGATTTTCGTGCTTGGGGATACATTTTGCAGGTTCACGTAGGGCACCTCAGACTGTCTGAGGTGTAGAGGTGCAATTTTTTTTTTCACTAATTAGGTATTTGGGATTTTTTGTGCTAATTTAAAGTGACAGTACTTGTTTTTTGCAAATTATTTTTAGTACTCAATTTTTGCAATTTAATTTAACTATGGGCTCTGAACAGGGGTCTGATTCTTTTGATAAATGTTTATTGTGCTTAGAGACCCAAATTGTTTTGCCAATGCAATTTTGTTCCTCTTGCTTAGATAAGACCTTAAAATATGAGGATAAATTACTCCCTTCTGAGCCTATAGTCTCTCATGATAATGCTGTTCAGGATATGCCACAGCTTTCTCCTCAAACGTCCAAAGCCTCAATGGCATCACATACAATGCCCTGCGGTTCCTCTCAGCCTCATTCAGTGGGCGGAAGCTCACAATTGTCTCCTATCTGCCATCCACATTCCAGGAGTGGACAACCAGTTACTCGTAAGATTTACCATAAGGTATGGCGTAAATGTCTATATTGGTGTGAATCGAAAGGCTTCTCTTGGAGTAGAGTCAGGATTCCTAGAATTTTGTCTTTTCTCCAGGAAGGTCTGGAGAAGGGATTGTCAGTCAGTTCTCTGAAGCGTCAGATTTCTGCACTGTCTATTCTTTTACACAAACGTCTGGCGGATGTGCCAGTTGTTCAATCTTTTTGTCAGGCCCTGGTCAGAATCAGGCCTGTGTTTAAATCTGTTGCTCCTCCTTGGAGCTTGAACCTTGTACTTAAGGTTTTGCAGCAGGCTCTGTTTGAGCCAATGCATTCTGTAGATATTAAGTTGTTATCTTGGAAAGCTTTGTTTCTTATTGCTATTTCCTCTGCTCGCTGAGTTTCTGAACTCTCGGCTCTACAGTATGATTCACTGTACCTTATTTTTTGTACTAAATTGGGGTTTCTCACTAAGGTGGTTTCAGATCGAAACATTAATAAGGAAATAGTTGTTCCTTCTCTTTGTCCTAATCCTTCTTCTCATAAGGAACGTCTTTTGCATAACTATGATGTTGTGCACACTCTAAAATTTTACCTACAGGCTACTAAAGATTTTCATCAGTCTTCTGCCCTTTTTGTTTGTTTCTCTGGAAAGTGGAGGGTCAGAAGGCCTCTTCTACTTCTCTTTCCCTCTGGTTGAGAAGTATGATTTGTTTTGCTTTTGAGACTGCTGGATAGCGACCTCCTGAGAGAATTACAGCTCAATCTACTAGGACTGTCTCCTCATCTTGGGCTTTCAAAAATGAAGCTTCTGTGGAACAGATTTGCAAGGCATCTACATGGACCTCTCTGCATACTTTTTCTAAATTTTACAAATTTGATACTTTTGTCTCGGCTGAGGCTTCTTTTGGGAGAAAGGTTCTTCAAGCGGTGGTGCCTTCGGTTTAGGCCTGCTGTCTTGTTCTCCCTCCCTGTTCATTCCGTGTCCTCTAGCTTGGGTATTGGTTCGCACTAGTAATTGGAATGATGTTGTTGACTCTCCATGTCTTAGGAAAGAAAATCAAATTTATGCTTACCTGATAAATTTATTTATTTCCAGACATGGAGAGTCCACGACCCCACCCTTAATTAAGACAATATATTTTTTTATACCTCAGACAGCTCTAGACCTTTGTGTTATCTTCTTTTTCCATTTCCCTTTGGCCGACCGACTGGGGTTATGGGTAAGGGAAGCGATACTTAACAGCTCTGCTGGGGTGTTCTTTGCCTCCTCCTGCTGGCCAGGAGTGAATATCCCACTTGTAATTGGAATGATATCGTGGACTCTCCATGTCTGGAAAGAAAGAAATTTATCAGGTAAGCATAAATTTAATTTTATTTGTGTTATTATCCATATATCTATATACAAATACCACTATCTGGCTCTTAAATATTCTTACTGGCTCCTACATTTTAAACAGATTTCGAGCCCTGCCCTAGAGAGACACTGAAATACCCCATCTTAAAATAGGGAATGGAGAATTATATATTTTTGTGCTTGATTTAAGCACAAATCTCTTTTAAAGATAATTTGAATACAGTTAGTATATTGAAGTTTATAGATTCAAATCAAGCTCATGGTGTTTTTTTTCATTCCCATGTGTTTGAGCTGAAGCAGAAATAAACAAAACTTGCAAGGAGACTTAAAGTTCATGTCATTTTTTTGTGGAGGTTCACATACAAATTCTTGGTTTAAAGAGACAGTCTACTGGAAGTTTGTATTGTTTAAAAGATAGATAATCCCTTTATTACTCATTCCCCAACTTTGCATAACCAACACTGTTATATTAATATTTACTTCTGTTTTTACCTTTTATCTATACCTTTGTAGACTGCCCCTTATCTCAGTTCTTTTGGCAGGCTTGCATTTTAGCCAATCAGTGCTGACTCCTAAATAACTCCACGGTAGAAAGCACAATGTTAGGAAAGAAAATCAATCTATCTTTATGACTCACATGAACTTGCACTGTCAATCTATCTATATGACTCACATGAACTTGCACTGTCTAACTGATAAAAATTTATTAAAATGCACTGAGATAAGAGGCAGCCTTCAATGGCTTAGAAATTAGCATATGAGCCTACCTAGGTTTAGTTTTCAACAAAGAATATCAATAGAACAAAGCAAATTTGATGATAAAAGTGATCTGGAAAGTTGTTTAAAATTGCATGACCTATCTGAATCATGAAAGTTTAATATTGAGTTGACTCCCCCTGTCAAATGATAAACTTCCCTTAAAGGAGATTTTTTATTGTTTTAAAAGATAGATAATCTCTTTATTTCCTATTCCCCAGTTTTGCATAACCAACACAGTTATATTAAACGGACAGTCAAGTCCAAAAAAACCTTTCATGATTCACATAGGGCATGTAATTTTAAACAACTTTCCAGTTTACTTTTATCACCAATTTTGCTTTGTTCTTTTGGTATTCTTAGTTGAAAGCTAAACCAAGGAGGTTCATATGCTAATTTCTTAGACCTTGACGGCCGCCTCTAAGATGAATGCATTTTGACCACTAGAGAGCTTTAGTTCATGTGTTTCATATAGATAACATTGAGCTCATGCATGTGAATTTACAGAGGAGTGTCAAAAGAACTGAAATAAGGGGGCAGTCTGCAGATGCTTAGATACAAGGTAATTACAGAGGTAAAAAGTGTATTATTATAACTGTGTTGGTAAAGCAAAACCGAGGAATGGGTAATTAAGGGATTATCTATCTTTTAAAACAACAAAAATTCTGGGGTTGACTGTCCCTTTAATATACTTTTTACCTCTGTGATTACCTTGTATCTAAGCATCTTCTGACAGCCCTCTGATTACATAACTTTTTTTATTTATTATCTATTGACTTGAATTTTAGCCAATTAGTACTGTGTCGTGCTAAATCTTAAATAACTCCTTGGGTGTTAACACAATGTTATCTATGTTGCCAACATGAACTAGCAGTCTTCTGTTGTGATAAGCAAATAAAATAGCATGTGATTAAGAGGCTGCCTGTAGTGGCTTAGAAACAGGCAGAAATTTAGAGGTTTAAATGCTATAAAGTATATTAATCTAACAATGCTGGTTGTGCAAAGCTGGGGAATGGGTAGTAAAGGGATTATCTATCTTTTTAAACAATAACAATTTTAGTGTAGCCTGTCTCTTTACCACTTGGCTGAGAAACATTGTATAGCAGTGCTTTACAGCAATGGGGTTAGGGATATATTGATTACATAGCTTTAAAAGCATAGAAATTCAAAATATCTAAAAATGATGGGAATCTTGGTTTTAACTGCCTCACAATGAAATATGAAACTTAACTCTGTAGTTCTACTAAATATTATATCCAGGAGCTCTTCATTTAAAAACAAAAGAGTCAGACAGTCAGACTTGTTTTGAGGTGGTGGAGTGCAGAGTTAAAAGCAACAATTCAGATTTGTTTTAATATGTATAGCATATATCAGCTGTCAAGCACCACTCTTCATTTTGTGCTAACAATGCGACTATCAGTTACAAGCAGTTGAAAACCCTGACTAATATGTTTATATTGGACTGTGACCAATTAAAGGGACAGTAAACATACAAAATAATGTTATATAATTCTGCACATAGTGCAGAATTATATGACATTATCTTAGCGGCACCTTTATAAATCTAAAGTATTTCCTGATTTTTTTATCCCAAATTTTGACTCCGCGGGTCTTGTTGTTCAAAAGCACTTTGCGGGCGTGCTGTCTAGTCACAGCGCGTCCGATCACGCCATTAAAGTGAATGTAGCTTGCTACCAGATCAGAGCGGGAGCGAGCTACATTCACTTGAATGGCGCGATCGGGCGCACTGTGAAGCGCTTTTGAACAACAAGACCTGCTCAGTAAAACCTTGAGCGGAGTCCAACTTTGGGATAAAAAAAATCAGGAAATGCTTTAGATTTATAGATGCCGCTAAGATAATGTTATATAATTCTGCACTATGTGCAGAATTATATAACATTATTTTGTACCAGCTAGATTACGAGTTATGCGCGCTATTGGGAAATTAACGAACGCAACAAAAGTTGCTGTATTTAACCGCCTGTAGCTTGTGCATGCCATATGGTTGTGTTGTGCTCCACACTGCACAAAATACAAGCGCTGCTTTGATGTGCTCGTGCACGCTTCCCCCATAGACATCAATGGGGAGAGCGGGTCAGAAAAAACACCTGCGATCGCGGAATGAAAATCTCAGTAAGGCAGCCCCATTGATGTCTATGGGGAAAAAGATACATTTAAACCTAACACCCTAACATAAACCCTGAGTCTAAACACCCCTAATCTGCTGCCCCCGACATCGCCACCACCTACCTACAGTTATTAACCCCTAATCTGCCGCTCCCGATATCGCTGCCACTATATTAAAGGTATTAACCCCTAATCTGCCGCTCCCGATATCGCCACCACTATATTAAAGTTATTAACCCCTATTCCAACGCACCCCAACATTGCTGCCATTATATTAGTTATTAACCCCTATTCCACTGCTCCCCAACATTGCTGCCACTAAATAATGGTATTAACGCCTAAACCTCTGGCCTCCCACATCACTACCACTAAATAAACCTATTAACCCCTAAACCGCCAGCCCCCCATATCGCAACAACCTAAATTAAACTATATTAACCCCTAAACCTAACACTAACGTAACCCTAACACCCCCTAACTTTAACATAATTAAAATAGAGCTAAACTAAATTTACAATTATTAACTAAATAATACTTATTTAAAACTAAATACATACTTACCAGTGAATTAAAACCTAAGCTAGCTACAATATAACTAATAATTATATTGTAGCTAACTTAGGTTTTATTTTTATTTCACAGGTAAGTTTGTATTAATTTTAACTAGGTAGACTAGTTAGTAAATAGTTATTAACTATTTAATAACTAGTTACAATAAATACAAACTTACCTATGAAATAAAACCTAAACTGTCTTATACTAAAACCTAACAATACAAAAAATAAAAAAAATAAAATTACAAAAAATAAAAAACCTACCATTCTAAAAAATAACAAACAAAATTATACAAAACACTAAAAATTATTCCTATTCTAATACTCTTTAAAAAAAAAAAAAAAAAATACCCACACCAAAATAAAAAAACAAAACTAATCTATAATAAACTACCAAGGGCCTTTAAAATGGCCTTTTGGGGACCCTTAAAAGGGCCTTTTGTAGGGCATTGCCCTAAAGTTAACAGCTCTTTTGCTACAAAACAAAACAAACACCCCCTAACAGTATACAAACCCCCACCCCCAAACCCACAAAATAAAACCTAATCTACCCATTGCCATGAAAAGGGCATTTGTATGGGCATTGCCCTTAAAAGGGCATTTAGCTTTTTTTCTGCCCAATCCCTAATCTAAAAATAAAAACCAACCCCATAATGAAAAAAATACATTCCCACAAAATAACAAATTATCAAAAATAATAAAAATTATTATTCCTATTCTAATACCCATTTTTTTTTAAAAAAACACCCCAAAATAAAAAACCTAATCTAGAATAAACTACCAATAGCCCTTAAAAGGGCCTTTTGAAGGGCATTGCCCTAAATTAAACAGCTCTTTTACCTGAATTTTTTTTTACAAAGACCCACTAACATTGCAAACCCCCACCCCCCGAAACCCACAAAATATAAAATATATATCTAAAAAACCTAATCTACCCATTGCCCTGAAAAGGGCATTTGTATGGTCATTGTCCTTAAAAGGGCATTTAGCTGTTTTGCTGCCCAAACCCTAATCTAACAAAAAAATAAACCCTTAAAAAAAAAACCTAACACTAACCCCCGACGAACCACTTTCAGTCTTTGAAGTCCTGCTTGAACGATCTTCATCCAGGTTGCGAGAAGTCTTTATCCAGACGGCCTCTTCTATCTTCATCCAGGCGGCAAAGTCCTCATCCAGACGGCATCTTCTATCTTGATCCCGGCAGTGCGGAGCGGGTCCATCCTGAAAACATCCGGCGCAAAGCATCCTCTTCATATGGTCATGCCGTACACTGAATCTTCAATGCAAGGGAGCCGTTTCAAAATGGCGTCCCTTGCTGTTTTAACGCTGAAATGGCCATTTTTTCAGCGTTAAAATACTAATGCAAAACTTGTAATCTAGGTGATACAAAAGTGCAGAATTATATAACATTATCTTAGCGGCACCTTTATAAATATAAAGCATTTCCTGATTTTTTTATCCCAAAGTTGGACTCTGCTCTACTGAGCGAGTCTTGTCGTTCAAAAGTGTCTAGTCACAGCACGTCCGATCGCGCCATTGAAGTGAATGTAGCTCGGTACCGCTACCAGATTAGAGCGGGAGCAAGCTACATTCACTTCAATGGCGCAATCGGGCACACTGTGAAGTGCTTTTGAACAACAAGACCCGCTCAGTAGAACCTTGAGCGGAGTCCAACTTTGGGATAAAAAATCTGGAAATGCTTTAGATTTATAAAGATGCCGCTAAGATAATGTTATATAATTCTGCACTATGTTCAGAATTATATAAAATTATTTTGTATGTTTACTGTCGCTTTAAGGTAAGTTTGTACATTGCTGTGTGTAGTATGTTGCCAGATCAGGAAATCTGCAGCATTTTGTAACATACTTACATTACAGAATTTGAGCTCCCATCTCCCAAGGGATCATCAAAGAATCAAAGTTCTCAGAGGAAGAAAAAAGAAAAGGATGTATATTTCAGTGTTCTTTTATTTTAATTAATTATAATAATTGAATTGTGGCAGTTTACATTTTAAGATTAATGTCCCTTTATAAGAAAGAGAAAGATAATGGTAGTTTAAGTTTTAAGGGCTGTTCCGTGTTAAACATTGTTTTTAATGTGCTTTGGATTGATAATTTAATACAGTATATTTATTTTCAGTAAATTTCAGAATTACCATGTTATCTAATGTTTGATTTGGAACTTGTAGAAGTCCCTTCTTTTATCCAAACTGCTTAGGCCCGGAAAAAGTTTGGATTTCTGAATATTTGTGTTTTTGTCTGTAAAATGGAATATATTGGAGGGGGGACGGGATCAAGTGAAAACAATGGGGCCGATTTATCAAGTGTCTGGCGGACATGATCCGCTGTAGTGATTATGTCCGCCAGAAATCGATAAATGCCAACAGCATACGCTGTCAGCATTTATCCTTGCACAAGCAGTTCTTGTGAACTGCTTGTGCAATCCCGCCTCCTGCAGATTCCCAGACAATTGGTCGCTAGCAGGGGGTGTCAATCAACCCGATCGTATGCGATTGGGCAGATTGATGTCTGCCGCCTCAGAGGAGGTGTACGAGTTAAGAAGCAGCGGTCTTAAGATCGCTGCTACTTAACTCCTGTTTCCGGCAAACCTGAAGGCTCGCGCGGAAACAGGTGCATTAGGCACAATACGGGCCATAATATATCGGCCCCAATATCTTAATTCGTTTTGGCAATATTTACATTTCATAATACAGCTTATTCATTCAACCTAAAGGTAGTTTTATATCATTTTTAATACTTTTTTATACATAGTAACAACAGAAAAATAGTACAGTACTGTAACTGTATAGACTATTATTTGCATTTTAAAACACAAAAAAAGATTGTGACTTAGTAGTTGGGAAAATGGAAATCTTTAATAATTTTATTTTAAAATAAATATTAAAGAAAAATTCTGTATTTGGAATTCCAGATTTTGGGACTTGTATCTGTGTGTGTGTGTGTGTATATATATATATAATATAAAAGCATTTGTAAATATGTATAGTGTACCTAGTGTTGTCCAACACAAAATTATTTTAATGGTTTATGCTACTATTATACCAGATTTGGAGCAAGAGGGCACTGATTGCCACTTTGTCCCATACAGAAACCAACCCCCCCCCCCCCCCCCCCCCACACACACCTCTTTAGTCAAAGAAGCAATTCCGTGGTGTGTATCGATTTGGCAACTTCACAGCTGCTTCTAATAAGTGGGATGGGAGAGACGTTTCTATGGGTCTGGAATTACTTTTCGATTGCTGGGGCCACAGTGTTGGTACTTTTATTTTGCTATGCCACCTTTTCTGATCAATACTGAATCACACAGCAGATAGTAATTAGGTTTCAGAGAGCCATTCAGCAAAGATCTGTGTTGACTGCAACAGAAAGAGCCAAGAAAAAGGTCACACAAAATCAGCAGCCGACTAAAAGGTGATGGGTAAAGAAAGGACCCCTTGCCTGAGAAGTACTTAGCTCTCTTTTAATTACTGTAATTTTCAACAAAAGTCAGTGAGTGAGATGATGAAGTGGAGCACTTTCCTCCCTGCTGTTTCTGATGAGGCTTGATAGGCCTCGAAATTACGCATTGACTCTTCGTTTGATTTCTCCTAGTGTTTAGTGCTAATGACCTGTAGGGCCTCTTTTTTTTCCCTTTGTACCTCTCAGTCGTAGTGTCACTGCAGTAATTACACTGTGTGAAATCTGTACTGCAATCAGAGCTGCCAACTTGTAGCTCCACAGACTGGGTCAGCCTTTGCAGTGGCAAAATACAAAGACCTAATAGCTGAGAAAGAGATTTTTTTTTTTGTTGTTGTTGCCGTTTCTGCTGTAATGCGTTTTAATAGAATCCATCATCTCAAAACTGTGTACAAACATTCTCAAATTCCTGGAAGCCTTGTAAATGTACTGGTTATTGTTCTTTTTTGTAGCCCACTTAAGCTTTGTATAAATAAAATCACAAGAACTAATAATTATATATTTAAATAGTTATCTAGAAATAGTCGTGTTCATCTGAGAAAATTGTTGTAATTTTCAATTTTTTTGTATAGTGTGTTAAAGCAATTGTAATTTGTTTTTTTGCGTGTGTAAAAGCAATCGCTTTTGTAACAAATGTGTGTATGAATATTAAGATTTCCTGTAAAGCATCAATATAACTATATAGTTGCTCATTCTGTATTATAAGCATTATATAATGTCAATATATAAGGTGCTGAATGTTAGACTGCTTTTATATGAATGTGAACATACTGTGTGTTTGTGTGGCTATTGTAATGCTTCTGGTTATGCGACATCTGATACAGAGCATTTATTTATACATATATTTTTATTCCAAAATACAGAAATTTAACAAAGGTACAACTGGAAAGGTTTGGATTTTGGAATATTTGCATCTATTAAATGTGATAGGCTAGAGAAGTGTAAACAACAATGGGACAGATTACAAGTGGAGCGCTTTTTCTCGAGCATTAATTGCGCTAGAAGTAAGCTTTTGTCAGTTTGCGCTCATATTATGAGTTGAAAGTTAACTTTTTGTACAAGTACAAAAAGCTGAACTTAGAATATCATGTGCGTGTTCATGTATTCCCCCATAGAAGTCAATGGAGAGAAAAAAGTGGAAATAGCTAACACCTCACTCTCGTGCCAACCTGATCACATACTCTCAAGTGCGCTAACTCGACATGAAAATTCCCATTCCAGTGTTCTTCATATACCAGAATATGTTTAATTTATCCATAAATAAATATTTCTACATATATCTGAAGTTTTTTTTTGGTACGATATATATCTATACCTATATATATGTATATACAGAATATCTATTTAGGTATAAGAATATCTATTTATGACTATGGCTTTATGCTGAAACGCGTAAGCCCATTTTTGCTCTGCTCTCTCTAACCAATTTTATTGGATACTGCTGTCCTTATATTTTTAAAGGTTTCTGGAATAAATTGTTGTTTTATCTCAGCCGTGGTGGTTGTCCTATCTTGCTATTATTATGTGCCGTTTTCCACCACACCAGCAGAAGGGATCCGACGGAGAAACAAGTCCTAGGTGAGCGGAAGGAATAGGAGCGGAACCGGGTTCCTGAGAGTCTCCAGATATACCCGCACACCAATACCCAGAGGGAAGGACCAGCACGAAACAAAGGATCCACACAGTCTGCTTCCGCCGTGGCATCAAGTGATATACAAGTGGACTTTGCTTAATAAGGTCTCATGCAACTGGGCCAAAGTGCCGATGTTTGAAAACATTACATTTGTTTGCCAAGTTATTTGTACAGCATTGGGGCCTTAAATATACGTTACTGACGTTACTATCTGTATGTACCGTTCTGATACGGAGTCACACATTACTGAACTGGGCCAAGTGCTTAACCTCTGCTACACGTATATATCCAATCTCCAAACTTTTGTTGTGGACTGTATAGCTAAGCATATTTTTACAGTATACCCCCGAGTTTCCTACTTTTGCATACTTTTATCTATTTAGAAATACATAGAACATATTCTGCTATGTGCAGAACATTGGAATGTGAAATGTTTACAGTACATACACAGTATAACACTATTAAATATAAATATTGCATACATATGATTTTACATGTTTTCATCTATTTACCTATATATATATGTGTACATATGTATTTGTGTTTATATGTGTATATATGTCTGTAAATACATATACACATGTAAATACATTAATACATATGTGCACATACATAGACATATACTGTGTGTATATATATATATATATATATATATATATATATATACTGTATATATGTACATATTCATCTTTAGACATATATATATGTATGTATCTCTGTTAAAATGCTTTGCTTGCCCTTGAGACCTCATATCTTTGAGCCCTTATAACTTTTGAGTGCAATTTTTTTTAAATAATTTCTATTAGTGTTATCATGAGTCTAACTGTACTTTGCAATGTATTTTTGATGTGTTATGTGCAACTTTTTGTTTTGCGGAAGAGTTAACCAGAGCACTGAGGACGCGGTAATCATTCTAGCGTACAACGCGATTGGGCTCAAGCCGTAATACCAGCAGTAAGCCTGACAAGCGCAAACAGCCACGATAAACCCCTTATCGCTTGTGCGCTCCACTCATAATCTGGCCCAAGATAGTACAGTACTGTAATCAGAAATTTAACAAATATTGTTTTAAAATAAATATAGTCTATCATTTGAATTTTAGAAATAAATAACTAAAGACGCAGGCAGATAAGATTACGACTTACTGGTGGGGAAAATGGTCTTTTTTTATCATTTTATTTTTTTTAAATGTTACTGAAATTTTTTTAGAAATTTACGGATTTGAGGATTTCCACCTATAGTAGAAAACCAAAAGCACTAATAAAGGTTTTATCTAGTCTGGTTTTAATTAATATTTTTGTTATTTGTCTGTAAGAGACAATCATTTTTGTAGTATTGAAGATTTTAATTTTTTTTAAAAATGTATGATTTTGTTTTTTTCTATTTTAGTAAAAAAAATAATAGGATTGTTTGATTTAGTTTTGTGATATTTTCTTTTAGGCTTTCACTTGCAGAAATGTAACTTTTTTCCATACATTGACAGCCAGTGCATACAACTAAACCTGCTTTCCACGTCTTGGACAAAGTCAGATTCATTCTAAGAGATACAAGGACAGCTCCTTGAAAGCGTTTGTCTTTTAGCTCAACAGCAACAGACAATGAGTTATTGACTTGTTTATATATGGGACTCTTTTCACTAACAATCTCTGACTCCCACAGTCTGGACAAGTGATTGATTTCATTTTAGGGAAAGCGAAGCCCCCTGCAACAAATTCTGCTGTGCAAACCACTCCCCCCCCCTTCCATTTGTTCCCATGGTGAAAGGAATTGCATTAAAATGTACTTTTCAAAACTACCTGCAACTGGTCTTTATAGTGTGTTCTGTAATGTGTGCCTTTGTCTCTTAACTACCTATTAGAGAACCTGGTAAATACGTATTAAGTTTTATTGACACTGAGTGAATCTATTTTCACAATGCTTAATTCTTCCATAATTGCTGTGCTTTTCTTCTGTTTATTGCATTCTATCTATCTATCTATCTATGTTACCTATCTGTTATCTATCTATCTACTATCTATCTATCTGTCTGTCTATCTATCTATCTATCTATCTATCTATCTATCTATATGTTACCTATCTTCTATCTATCTGTCTGTCTATCTATCTATCTATCTATCACCTATTTGTTATCTATCTATCTATCTGTTTGTCTGTCTGTCTATCTATCTATCTGTTATCTATCTATGTTATAATATTAGAAAGTATTAGACTGCCCCCACCCAGCTACTTTATATAGATAGATAGATAGATAGATGCTAGATAGATATAGATAGATGATAGATAGATATATGCTAGATAGATATAGATAGATGATAGATGGATAGAAATATAGATGCTAGATATATATATATAGATAGATATATTATAGATAGATGATAGATAGATGATTGATAGACAGATATATTATAGATAGATGACAGATAGATGATAAATAGATAGATAGATGATACATAGATAGATGATAGATAGATAGATAGATCAAATGAAACCTGCTGCACTTCCAAGATTTGTTAATAAATAATCATCCTTGCCATGTACTATATATCCCTTTTAAAAACTTATTTTATTAACCCTTACTCTTTACTTCAGGTCTCAAGTCACGCTAAATAGCTCAGTTTCAGCTCTTGCTTGAGCAAAAACTATAACTTTCAACTTGTAATACCAGCGCTATTTAGCATGGTGACAATCTTCATTGAAAGTATAGGTTGTGCTATAGCTATGTTGGCCACGCTAACCCTTCTCTGGTAAATGGAATCTACCATGGACTTGTAATGCACGCTAATGATACTGCGTATTACGCTATCATTAGCACGCTACTTATATTCTGGCCCTTAGTGAATAAGTATTATGTGTTTTGAAGACAAAAATGTAATATCATAACATAACCTAGGGTGGTGCTCATATAAGCTACAGTGCACGGTACCCTTATACATAGCACTTATGGCGTCACTTACTATATGAAATAAATGTGCTTTGATAACTTAGGTTTTTCCTTTGATTGACAAAATTTAGATCCTTTTATCCCTAGGAGGCCAGAGAGGAAGCCATTGAATTGCTACACAATGCACTGCAGGTGCCTTTTTGATCTAAGCAGGGGAATCTAGTAGCACTCCATGCGCTAAATATTAAAAATAAAGGGTGTGCTAAAAAAATATGTTGGCCATGGTAAAATTTTCAGGCTAACCTTTTTTTACCATCTATATGTAATACCAGATTTGCGCTATTCTTAGTGCAGGACCGAGCGCAAGATAACACATTCTGCAATATCGATTGAACTATTTGTAATCTAGTCCTTAATTTCTATGTACATATTTTGGAATGCAGTTAAAGGGACAGAACCTACAATTTTAAATAACATTCCAATTTACTTCTTTTATCTATTTTGCTATGTTTTCTTGGTATCCTTTGTTAAAAAGCATAGCTAGGTAGGATTAGGAACTGGTAGCTATCTACTGATTGGTGGCTGCACATATATACCTCTTGTGATTGGCTTACTGATGTGTTCAGCTTCCTCTCTTTAGTGTATACTTCAAGATAGGATATCAAGAGAAGAAATCAAAATGAATAATAGAAGTAAAATGGAAAGTTGCTTACATATGTATGCTCTATCTGAAGCATGAAAGAAAAATGTTGGGTTCCATGTCCCTTTAACAATTTCTGATCTATAAAGAAACAACTTTAATTACTATATACAGTATCACACAAAAGTGAGTACATCCCTCACATTTTTGTAAATATTTTATTATATTTTTTTCATGTGACAACACTGAAGAAATGACACTTTGCTACAATGTAAAGTAGTGAGTGTACAGCCTGTATAACGGTGTAAATTTGCTGTCCCCTCAAAATAACTCAACACACAGCCATTAATGTCTAAACCGTTGGCAACAAAAGTGAGTACAATGTCCAAATTGGATCCAAAGTGTCAATATTTTGTGTGACCACCATTATTTTCCAGCACTGCCTTAACCCTCTGGGGCATGGAGTTCACCAGACCTTCACAGGTTGCCACTGGAGTCCTCTTCCACTCCTCCATGACGACATCACGGAGCTGGTGGATGTTAGAGACCTAGCGCTCCCCCACCTTCCATTTGCATGCAGGCCCAGACCCTGACACTCCCACCACCATGCTTGACTGTAGGCAAGACACACTAGTCTTTGTACTCCTCACCTGGTTGCCGCCACACACGCTTGACAGCATCTGAATCAAATTAGTTTATCTTAGTGTCATCAGACCACAGGACATGGTTCCAGTAATCCATGTCCTTATTCTGCTTGTCTTCAGCAAACTGTTTGCAGGCTTTCTTGTGCATTATCTTTAGAAGAGGCTTCCTTCTGGGACGACAGCCACGCAGACCAATTTGATGCAGTGTGTGGCATATGGTCTGAGCAATGACAGGCTGACCCCCCACCCCCTTCAACCTCTGGCAATGCTGGCAGCACTCATACGTCTATTTCCCAAAGACAACCTCTATTTATGACGCTGAGCACATGCACTCAACTTCTTTGGTCGACCATGGGGAGGCCTGTTGTGAGTGGAACCTCTCCTGTGAAAACACTGAGTCGCATGACACCGGGGAGGGAAAATGGCTAATTGGGCCCAATTTGGACATTTCCACTTAGGGGTGTACTCACTTTTGTTGCCAACGGTTTAGACATTAACGGCTGTGTGTTGAGTTATTTTGAGGGGACAGCAAATTTACACCGTTATACAGGCTGTACACTCACTACTTTACATTGTAGCAAAGTGTCATTTCTTCAGTGTTTTCACATGAAAAGATATAATAAAATATTTAGAAATATGTGAGAGGTGTACTTGCTTTTGTGAGATACTGTATATATATATATATATATATATATATACACACATACTGTACATACAAATATTTAGACATGTAATATATATATATATATATAT